>NW_024428286.1:0-33375 GCF_017562075.2 Anopheles merus | reverse complement strand
GGGACATGCCGCAAAACGGAAAGCTAATCAAAAGTATGCAACGTTGCCAGGGATTCCTGTGTTGCCATGAGGGATGCCATGAAACGGAAACGAGATCGAAAAGGTTCGACGACGATTGGAAATTATTCAATATTAATTCCACCGATTGATTTTGACGACCGAAATGGAACTCCATTTATAGAAAGCGGCGCAACACCCATACACAACCTTTCCTGTATTATGAACAGCCCGTACCCATTGAGTGATAGAATCAAAAAAGTCAAAGGAAAAATTTGTGACAAACATATCATCGGTCAATAACTTTCCAACATTGTGCAGATCAGACCTCCGCCGCCGTGTGCGCTCTTTATGGGGCTTGTTATGCTTCTTCTCCAATCTGTCGATCTTGCCTCCTATCCTTATCTTCGTTTGTTAACGGTATGTGCACCTTGGAAAAGCAGGTGGGTACGATTCTAACGCTATTTTTCCTTTCAGTGCTCGCCTTCTCCCCTCCGATCTGTGCCTTCTATTCGACGGCGTTTTTCTTCCACGGTACGGGGGTGCTCTTGTGTACATGAAATTATCGAAATGCTCTAATTGAATTTCCATGAAAAAACGGAGAAAGAATCTAATCGATGTTGGAATTACAGTATTTGAATAATGTGTCCCAATAGGCCGACGACCAACAAATAGTCATTCCGTCGGCGCTGGCTTCTTTTGACATCTCAACTCTCCCACTAACTGTCCGCCCGTACATGTATCTTTAGCAGATAGCAAAACAAATACTGCATGACTACTCTGGCGGTGGAGTTTGGGGGAAAAGTGAGCAGCAAAACGCTTTTCTTCAATAACCGGTATAATTTCTTCAAATAGATCAATTGACATTTTCAAAAAACGGACCTAAGCCACGAATTCAGAGCTCACTTTTTATTCACACGCTCACACACATACACGATTGTGATACATTATGAGGTACACAGCAAGGCAATGTGCATCGTATGGCTTTAATAATAATTTCATTTCATGACAAACTCCCCCGCACCCTTCACAAAGCTTGGGCCGCAAAGAAAAAATCTCCGCTACCTTCCAAAGCGGTAAAGATCAATCGTCAACATCAAATAAGCACGCGAAACGGTTTTATAATGCGCAGTTGCCAGATAGCAAACATCCCGGGAATAGATTCTTTCAAAGTGTGATGAAGAAATGATTCAGAGAAGATAAAGTTCACTGATAGCAACTATATAACTTTGAATTAGATACTTATCACACGGCATCAGTACTACCAATTCGTCTCAATTTGCTACAGATATATTGCATCGGCAACAGGGTTCACTGGTTACAGGGTTTGTCTGGCAGTTTGTAATATTTTCCGTTGTTTTTTTGTCCTGTTAAATTTTGTGTTTTTATCTATTATTTGTTCTTTAATTATTTCTGATAACTGGCATAGTTTATTGATAGTTTAACAAACACAATTTAAAAAATAGAAACTTTTATACATATATTCTAGACACTTTTCGCTGAAATTCTTCCGTAGTGCTGCTATATGCTACAGAACATATTTTTTTTACAAGTTGTAATATTTATATAAAGATATAACTCCACAAAAGTTGCTTAAACCTAGGAATGTCGATATTGGACCATAGATTGTTGTTCTTGTAACAATTAAAGTGGCTTTGTATAGCCTTGCAATCTTTCGTCTCTTACTGTTTCATACATGTATAAATTAGAAGCAATAAGAAAACGTCAGGCGAACTGGGGATTATAGAAGATTATATATCAAAATAGACAATTATAGATACAAAAAGTAAATTGAACATGTGAGATATACACTACACATCTCATTCATGAAAAGAATCATTCGGCTTGGAAAAATGTCCCTAACGTAGGACTGACTATCCTGCTATGTGAAACCAATAAGTCACAGAAAGTAAAACCCACTAGTGGTACAGGTAGACCTTGACCGACAACGGTTGTTGTGCCAAAGAAGAAGAAGGAGAAAAAAATTAGTTTAGTAACTGTTAAGTTGTCAACATAATTGAAAAATATAATACAATAATGAACTGGTCTCAATCGTCAACTCGTATGACTTAGCAACATGCCCGTCAAGGTTTCAAGCCCCGAATGGACCCTGCCTCCATACGCAGGACTGGCTATCCTGCTATGGAGGATATTCCATAAGTTAGTGAAGGCCAAGTCCACTAGTGATACAGGCAGGCATTGACCGACAACGGTTGTTGTGCCAAAGAAGAAGTTAATACAATAATATAATACAATATAATATAATAGAAATATAACCCAGTACGTGAATAAGTCTGAGTGCCAGATTTATTTAAATATGATTTTAATTCCGGATATATCATACAGCGGTACTGATTTAAATTATCGATATATTATTTTAAACAATGCACAAGAACTTCATATTTATTGCAGTTACACTTTTAATTAAAGAATGCGAACAGATAATTAAATCGTTCACAAATGCTGGAGTGGTTGCGTCTAGATGTGATATCAAACAAATCGTGGAGTGGAACATATAAGGCCTAAAAAAAGATTCAGTATAGATAAACAGTTGTAATTGTTTAGTATTCGTAGAGGTGTACCCTTCATAACGAGTTTTCGCATAACGAACAAATCTAAATGCTGAACAAATAACTTTCTTAACGAGTTAAATCTCGTATAACGAGCCATATCGTGTGAGTATCTGGTGCTTTTTTTGGTGCCGATGTGAAAGATCACGATCGATTAGCATTGAGCATTACTTTGATTTTGATTTTTGCTGAGACAAATAAGCGTTTTAAAGCATAAGCATCATTTAAAATAAAACTATTGACAGGTGAAAAAGTGCCGAGTGCAAAAGTGTGTGGTATATTGACGAGTGTTTCTTGTACACTTTTCTGGATTGTACATGACGGCGAGAGTTTTCTCTGCCAATTGCTTCCACTTCGAGGAATTTCTTTGACTACAGTTGTAGTGTACAAGTGTTGTAGATTTGATGTCAATAGATTTATGGAAATCTTTATTACCTTTATTTGTGCTGAGCAATATTTATCACACATTTTTCAATTGTGGTAAAATTGGCTTATTTTGAAAAAAAAAGTTTTACAGGTTCTAAAACGTAATTTAAAAAAAAAACGACTAAACAATTGACCACTTTTCAAGAAAATGGATCGTGAATAATGACAAAGATACAGCGAACTAAAAATATATCCCAATTATTAGTACAGTCTGTACTCACTGGTTGATCTTCGATTCCCTGCCAAAAACCGGGTTTTCCATACAAACACATGCTTTTTAATTAAACTGTCAGCCAACTATCGATCGTTCAACTAAAAAGCATGCCAACTAAAAAGCGTATTGATTTCTTACTGTATTATGAAGACATCATTAATATTTTCAGATGCGTATATGTCAATTTTTACCAGCACACTTGTGGTACAGGTTAATAGCAATACATTAGCATAGCATAGCAAACAATTATTTAACTTTTCATACACATTTTATGAAAAAGAGCCTCCTATGTAACAAGTTTTTCGTATAACGAATAAGTATAATAATAAATAACAGATTGAACTCGTTATGAGTAATGAGTTCTAGAGCACAAACCCCGTTAGCTGAAGTCCATTTGATGTTTACTTCTAAAATAGTTTCCTATTAGGCACGGTTAGTTTTCATTATTTTTTTCCTTTTGCTGATAATCAATTTTGACTACGAAGTATTTACTATAGATACTATCAAAGATTTTTTTTATGAAATGAAGATTAAACACTAGAGACGTGGAGGGATACATTTCTTCATAAGTGTTTTATAGGCCAATCTAGTCTGGTCCTAAAGTCAACTTTAGGCAGCACTTGTTAATACGCGTTGATTAATATATTATGAGCGATTCATATATCAATTGGCATAAGCGAAATTAATTTTATCATTAGCAGATGGCATCCGAACAAATATCAGAACGAATGCAGTTGTATTAAGGTTATCATCTGAAGGAATGGAATAAAATACTATCCTATCGTTCTACTTTTGTGTAATTCGATTGCCGCAGGCCAGATGAATGAATAAATCCTAACATTAGATAAACTAAAACCATCATATAACTAGAGGAACTGAGTTATTCCGAAAAAAAAACTAAAATATTCCATTATTGCTTTTTTACTTGGGATATTTGTATCGTGCCCGTCGTCATAGGGGATCTAAGGATCCGATCATCGAGCGTAAACCGCCAGCCACCTTCCACCAAGTGTCAAAGTGCTGCATACAACACAAAAACAATCTGCTCTTTGTATGGGAGTTAGAAAATCATTATTAAATCAATTTTAGTGTAATATTTGAACGATTTTTATATCTTAAAACCTATACTCATACCACCATAAGGTGTGTGCAAAGTTTCGTTGAAAATGATCCAGCCGTTTCGGAGGTTGCTCGCAACAAACACCGTGACACGAGATTTATATATATATAGATAGCAGATGAAGATTATACAGGAAACGGCTAAGAAACATACAAAGTGATAGTTTACAGTTGTTTTGGTGTATAAATCGCTGCACAAAAAAACACAGCAAAGCACAGATAGTGTTGAGCGAAGGTGAAGCGAAAGCTTTGATGTTAGTTTCTGCTTTCATACTGAAACAATTTTCTTCGTACATCTTAAAGTGAAGTAATCAGATTCAGAGATCACAGAACCGTTTCTATGCAGCATGATTCTACATTATCGTTTCGCATGTAGATAATAAGACTCCAATGAAAACCTTAGTATCACATGTCATTAAGGAAGGATCATTAACTTCCGACGAATTTAAATCAATCCAGCTACGATTCGGAGCAGCAAGAAAAAGCACAGCTCATCAGCACTGTCGCTGGTTTATTTTGCATGCTCGGGGAGTTAAAAATTGTGCCCCTAACTTTTAATCGCTGCTTGCTTTATTTTCATTACACAAGCATTGCACGCGCTCAAGCCCTTCACCCCCGTGAAAAACCACCTCTACCCGTGCTCACGATAAGAATGAGAGTCGCAACAGTTTTGTCCGTACGCCAAGCTATGCAAATCCCGCTTGGTCGTTTCGTGTGCATGTGAGCCGGGACGCACGCGGGTGAAAATTTCGATGCACGTGCACATAAACATAAACCACGTGGATGGATTCCGAAGCGTCGATGGATTCCGACCCGCCGGCGGAACTCTCTCGCTCTCTCTCTCTCTCTGTGTCTCTCTTTCTCTCTCGCCTGTCTGTCCCGAACGCACTCTCATCCCAAATCTATCGAAGCAGGCAAATCTCCTCAACTCGATGCTGAAGTATTTTTTGCTGCACACTAATTGGATTACAAAATCGGCAAATAAAGGTAATGTAGCGGATTCAACACAGTTCACCCCAACCGGCAGCACCGTGCACCACACCACTACCGCGAGAGTGGCGGAAGTACTTTGCATCCATTGGAATTACCTTGGCCTCCTACTAACCATACCTCCTGCCCCACTGCCTTTCTGTCTCGGTTACGTTAAAGTGCCTTACACATGCACCATCCCGAAACCAACAAACGGAAAGCGTTTGTGTGTCTGGGTGTGTATGTGGGCAAGCACTCACATTGGGGGACACATTTATGAATGAACACGGGGATGTCGGGCACGAGGAGACCATGGTTGCCGTTCGACACCCAGCAATGAGGACAACGTTTGGAAACGGGGATCTTCGTTCAATATTGCATCGTTATTTCTGCATTCCCAAATGTGTACATTCGTGTGCTAAACGCTGTCCTCCAACGGGTGAGTCTAGCTGACGATCTTTCTCTCTCGTTCACTCTCACACGTCTACACACACACACACACACACACACACACACACACACACACACACACTCAGCACACTTACAATAGGGCTGCAGCATGTAGGGTATGTAAAATTCACTTGATAAGAGGGATTACAGTCATAACTTTTAATTGGTTTTATATTTTCGTACCACCCGTTTGTCTGCAAACCAGGCGCCACTAAGTGTACAGCCACTGCAAGGCCCGACGGACGCAATGTGTGCACAAGCGTGAGTGGCGCGGGAAGCATAGATCCTGCTGTTTCCAGTTACTATGAAGCTGGGCTGAAGCAATCCAATACAACCAACCCGCCGGATGTGCGTCTCCTGCCAATCTCCCTTCACCTCGCTCCTAACCGCGTGAACCTACTAAACTAACGGAAATAATTTCGTTACGCTGTTTGCACGCCTTGCCACACCACTACTTTCGCAGTGCGTGTGCTATGTGGGGAGGTTGGATCCGGGTTGCCATCCCCACAATATTGCTTCCCGAGACATTTGTGTACGGGACTTATCGAGACGGTACAAACCTCGAAAACGGATACAGATCGGTAAGGGGTAACGTGTTCCTTCACGCAGCATTGTCCACATAGCGTTCCCGAGATCTCCCGGCATGCCAGGATGCTCTGTACCTTGCTTGTCACACCTGTTCCCATTTGAATTGAGGTAATGAGAAGGTGTCACGAGACAGGAATGACACTCATAATTCCTCCTTTGCCGACGGTCAGGAACTGCAACGAAGAAGTTGTGGGGGATCTGTGCGGATCTGGACGCTAGAACTCTGGGAGGTGGCTCTCCACTGGACGACGGTGGGATCGATGTTTACGCTCTTTTAACCACTTGATGTGTGTACCTTTCAGCTTACACAGATTCCGATGGTGCAACGATACCCGCTCACAGGTACTGGTCGACGGTGTAGAGGTGTCCGGGTGAGTCCGGCAACGGCAAACAGACGCTCGGGCAAGTTGTGCGTGTAGACAATAGCTCTACGTGCACGGCGACGACCATGGATAGCAGATCGCTTGTTTTACTTTCTCCGAAAAGAACTCGAATACGCATACAATCAATCGGTTCGTGCTTTTCATCTCTATTAGCCGCTCCGTTCCATTTAGTTATATCACACACACACACACACACACACACACACACACACACACACACACACACACACACACACACACACACACCACACACACACACACACACACACCACACACCACACACACACACACACACACACACACACACACACACACCACACCACACACACACACACACACACACACACACACACACACACACACACACACACACACACACACACACACACACACACACACACACACACACACACACACACCACACACACACACACACACACACACACACAACACACACACACACACACACACACACACACACACACACACACGCTTACTTTTTTAGCACTGATCTAAAATAGCTAAAATAATTTTATTCTATGTATTACTGTCCTAAAAAATTACAAAACAGTGAAATGCGATTAAATCAGAATATTAATTCAAAAATGATTACGTTTTCACATGGACGCAGCTTTACTTAGCTCCGAGCAAACCGTTTAAACATGAGCGCCCGTCAATTGCCACATGATCACGACTCCATAATTGGCTCCTTCGCCTTGCAAACTCTCCGCACACTCACTGCCGGCATTCAAGTTATGAATAAATTCTCCAGCCCAAAAACTTTACATTCCACCGGTATGGCACGGCCGGCACGTGCACGTTTACCCAAAGGTGCAGGGGCTGCCTTCCAACTCATGCGCGACTAAGACGATGTGTCACTTGACGATGCGCATAAATTTCCATTGCCAGATTATACACATCATCATATTCATTGAAAATCAATTCTTTAAAGCTGTGCCTTCGCCTTGGCCGGGCGTTCGTTATCCGCCCCTCTGTCTCTATTCAATCCTCACACTGACTCATCCTGCGTCCTGCTGCAAAGTGTCTTCACAGCCAGATTTCCCACTTGTGGCATTCTGGTCGATTTGTGGCGATCTGGTCCTGAAGGAGTCAGGATACAAGATAAAGAGCACACATCGTCCACGGGGAAGTAGTGAAGGGAGCAGGGGTGGTATGTCCCTGTCATCGTCACATCCACAGTCGATACATTATGTAGTACTGCCCCGCAAGCAGATACACCTCAATAATCCGGTTTCCCGTCGCTCCGGTTGACCCCAAACGAAGCCGGAAAATTGGTTTGTCTACACTCGATGTGCCAGAAACGTCACACATACTTTTCTCTCTCTCTCTCTCTCTCTCTCTCTCTCTCTCTCTTTCTCTCTCACACACACACACACACACACACACACACACACACACACTCATACACTTTGAGACGCGCTGCAGCCATGAGCTGGTCACCCGCGCTTCATTTTGCTCGATGCATTTCCTACACACGGGACTAGCGATGGAGGATGAATATTTTGCCGGATTTCGTTTGTTTGTGAGTTGACGAAATTGATCGAACAAATTTAATTTGCATAATCTGGCAGAATGGTTCAGTGCAGCAGACTGGTTCGTTTGTGAGTGAACGCAAGCATGGAGCAAGACACTTCGATGTGACTTCAAGGGCGAAGTATTATTGATGCTTAGCCTTCCAAACGATTAAAGTATCTAATAGACTAGTCATAAGCGTGCAAAGCTCATCTTGTCGGGGTTTTGATGACTTGTTGGTATTAAATAACTACTTTTACCCAGGCGTCGTCTGGACATTAATTTGAGAAACATAAGTTGCAGGGCATACGATAGATTTTCATAAATATAAACATTTAGTATTTTAAAATATCAACAACTGCTCGAAAATAAATTTATACGCCATTATAACGTCGGAATAGGCAATGTATCGATTCCTCGATCGAGACAGGTTCACGATTCGTTTCATGAGCGTAAGAGGTACAGGTACAGTTCTGGATCTATTCCACGTACGGTATGAGTTTGTATTTAGTTCCAGAACCGGTATCGGTTCAACATCAGAGTTTGCTTTGGCATTCGCCATGGGGTTAAGTAGCTCACAGGAAAAGCGTTACTTAGCCCAGTAATCAAACTAATCTACTACTACTACTTTTTGGTTCAACAACCGTTGTCGGTCAAGGCCTGCCTGTACCACAACTACTTGTGGGCTTGGCTTTCAGTGACTTATTGATCCCCCCATAGCAGGATAGTCAAGTCCTACGTATGGCGGCACGGTCCATTTGGGGCTTGAACCCATGGCGGGCATGTTGTTAAGTTGTACGGGTTGACGACTGTACTACGAGACCGGCTTAATCGAACTAATCTAGTCAGCTAATATAACAAAACGGCAAAAGAATCTAAATGAAAATAATTGTAAAATATTGAGCTTCTCAGCATATGATATAATGAAAAAGGTACTAGCAAAATAGTGTAAATAATTTTCACATTAAATATCACGTCATTTTCCTACCTTTTGTTGCATATTCTTTTCATTTTCATACATCATATGTATGTATCCGCTAGCTCGAATATGCTAATATTGTCTTACTATTATGACAAACGTTGCAGATAATAGCACAGCCGCTTCTGATGACAAGAAACAATTTTATGTATAAGACAACCGTTGCAGATGATAGCACCATTGGAGCACTTGATATTACAAAGCGTGTACGGCGGGTACTAGCGAACTTAAGCAAACTTTCCCAATGGCCCCAAAAAATCACGTATTTTTCGACCATTCTTAAAAAGCTTCAAAAACAGTTATGTTTGCACTTATATCGACTGACACTTAGTTATATGTGAGAAAATACGTATCAAATGGCTATAAGATTTAAATCGGCCTTTTATATTCAGGTTTCAGTGAGTTAGAACATGAAATACTTCAGATGACACGCTTGCCCCAAATTCCGCTAACGTAGATATAGTGCAACTCCAGATGTCAGATCCTCGTGTTAGTCATCGGGTTCAAAGTCTTCGTAAAATAAAATTACGAATACTATAACCCTATACACCATAACCCAGTGTAATGCTGATTGGGTTAATTTTTGCGAGGATATTGTGTTTCCAATACATGACTTTTCGTGATTTAATATTTAAACCAGGACCCTTTTGCAGTACTCGTAACCTAATGAAGCCGTGCATTTGACGTAAACTTCAAGAACACACATAACACAGAACACACCACCAAAACAAACTCGTCCAAAATATGTCGTATGCATAATAAACCTTCACGTGAATAATTACTATACTATATCAAAAATATCACCCAACCCGTGTATTACGTCGTCATTAAATCACGACAAAAAAAAAGAAATTAGTTCATCTGATTTTGCTAAGCCACTATCTTTCGAATCATCCCACGCAACCAGTTGAGGCTGCGGGATCATCGCCCCCTCCTTCATGCCGCCAAAATCCTAAAGCCAGGGCAGATTTATTCCACATCAATTTGTACGGATTATTCGCGCTCCGTTGCAGTCCCACCCGCCCCGTGTGCCGGCCGTTGCGACATGGAAACGGGCAGGTGTAAGCTGAAACTAGAGCGTTACATACATTAATTTCTATAAAACGGCGGTAGGAACAGTCGTTCATTCGCTCCCAACAACGGTCTACCCAGCACAGTGACGGGGAAAGGCAAGCACGCAAATACCATTCGCTAAAGTCTGACAGTCCGTTTGATGTATTTATGCACTTCTCTGTGCGGCTGTTAGTGTTGGTCCGAAGCGTCGAAGCCACCGCCGGGGACAATGAAGGAATGCCGCGCTCAGACGTGAACACACCCATGAATCTAATTATCGCTCGGGCTCCCTGTCACGCGGGATCAAATGGTGGAAGTGGCGATTCCGGCCGAACCACCGGGCGGATTTCAGCAACGAAAAGTAAATACATTTGAAGTTATTAGTTTGCCCATTTGCCGGGAGACCATTCCCGTCGCGCTGTTTGGCAACCATACGTCGTTTCGGTGTAAGTTTGATCGTCGGAAGTGGAGTCATGTGTAGTACTTTTGACCCTCCAGAGCGAAGTGTACACAAATGTACAACAAGTAGCATACATCAACCACAACAATAGAATCGGCACACAGCAACGACGGCGACAACATCAACGAAAAAAAGAAGCTAAAAACTACCCACTCTACACGTGTCCACTGAAACCTGAACCGATCTCTCGCAGTGCGTTCCGATGAAGTTCATCAATCATTTAGAGATTTTAAGCTACCACCAGACGCCTCCCTGCTCGAATCGATTTCAGCATTCAGCGTGAAACATTACAATTCGCCAACGGCATATGTGTGCGCAGTGGCTTGCAACAGATTCGAAATTAAATATCATTTCATTTCCTGTCCCATTTCTCCGTGGCGTGGGTGGGGAAAAGCATCTGCCGACTGCTTTTAAAATGCATAGCATTGCGCACACGTTGGCCAGGCAAGGGGAATGATGTGTGCTGAGAGATGAATGGTAGGTCACGACAGAAAAGCCGCCTTCAAACGACAGACGAAATGACATTAGTAATTTCCTCATTTAAATTCCATGCTCCATCAGGACGACGATACTTCTTCGCTAAGTGGATGGAGGGATGTGAAAATGTACGAAAAGAAATCCAACTCATCAGCTCACCCACGCACGTTATCATTCGCACAAAGGTGAGTCTCGTTCGATTATCACCATCATCTTCAATCCCAATATCTGCGTTCGATTCAACGGCAAACCCAACAAAACCCGTGAAGCTCGTACACCTTTGGTGGTCGCCGTGTATCTTTGCTACGTGGTTGACATTCTAGGCGCGTAAAATTGACACAACCATTCATTCAATGTTTCTGCTGTTTTACAATTTTCCACGACTCTTTACACTCCAATGTTGGTGGGGTTTCAAACAGAACGCGGCCAGCGAGCAATACCCATGCACTGACGACTTCCGACCGCGATGAACGGGAAGCATACACGCCTCAATATATACATATATGTATATTAAATGTATCACATTCAACAAAGAATGATGGATAATAAATTTGAATGGAACTCATCTATCAATCAATATCGAACGTAATTAATGTATGTGCCCTCGGAAAGCCAATACCCGAGGAATGAGTCAAGACGGAAACGTAGCGCTCGCAGAGAGAACTGCACGCTGATCGGAACGGTATTATTCATTTGCAGTTCGCGCACATCACACGCTGCGTACCGAAATGCCACTGGAATGTCCCAAGCCCCATTCGTGTTCGTGTCGCTATGCTGGCAATGCTTTGTTCTTGCGAATGCATCGCCAGTACACATAATTCGCCTATTAGTACAAATGATAACCGCATTGCTTCGATCCACAGGCGCGATTGGAAGCATCATTGGAACATTCAAATTGTACGGTTCATTGCTGCAGAACCGTTCGAATGTCAAGTGAACGGTGAAAAAGTAAGCGTAAGTACCTCTAAAATGTACACCCCCCTCCCACCATGCTCATCAATGTACGGTCAAAGAGCCGCCATCGGCGCAAAAAGCTCAACCCATCAATCAGCACGAGGGATGAAGCCGGATTGTGTGCCGATTTTTGATCCGAAAATATGCCCCTAACTTCCTTGTGCAACCCTTTTATCACCTCCCGGGCACTAGCGAGCCTGGCGATAGATGAGCACGGCATAGGAAGCGCAGGCCTACACGTCGGTTCTCTAATGGGTTTACTCTCTTAGCCGGCTTGACTACCGGAGATGAAGGTAGGATTGGAGTACGGCGGGAGGCCAGCAACGAGACAAGGTTCACTCCCAGAGTGATTGAAGCCTAAATCCACAAATGGATGCGCTGCTGTGAGAAAAGTTACCATACCTGACCAATGGACACTAATATACCCGGGCACTGGTCAGGATTTACAAATGGTAAGGACGCTTAATCGGATTCATACCCACTACCAAAACAATTAGTAGTTGTTACGTCCATTTTTGGTGCTAGCCGCTGATGCAGCTAAAAATATCTGCACCGATTCGATGGTAACACTCTGCAAAGCAGCTTTACTGTATGGTAATTCTGATTAACTTGAATCATTGGTAAAACTGTGCTGCAGTTGAATGTTCTATAAAAGTTGTATCACAGACGGTAAAACAAATATGTAACAAATTCAAATATCTGTGTAGAATATGTTCTATAGCATAATTCAGTTTTTTCGGCGTTTATAGCAAATAATACAAACACAAAGCTACTTACCGACTAATGCCAAAATAACGGTCAGCAACGGAGCGGCAGGAAACCGGACCGGTATGTTGAACTCCAGCATTTGCAGCAAATCCACTGAAAGAAGAAGACATCGAAAAAAGGGGTTTTCAATTAACTGTTGTATTTTTGGGTTTATAACTTAATGCAATATTATTATCTAGTTTGGTAGTATTGGTTACAATTTTGCAATATTTCAAATTTATTATTTAAGTTTAACCCATTTTGATATGTTGTCTTCAAATTCAAAATTCAAATTATATAGACTCTGCTCAGGATGGCAAATTATAATTAAAGACTTATTTGCAATTTGCATTTGGAGAATTTGCAATTGGAGATTAATTTTAAATAGTTCAGTGCTAGAGTCTATCGATTTTTTTCTTCTTTTGACGCCCGTTGTCGGTCTTCTTTTATTTGGCGTAATGTGGTGCTACACAAACATGCCGTCCTAAATAACAGTTCGATACTTAGCCAGTACCAAGAGACTGGAGATTCAGTCCTTACTACGGGGGTTGGCCCATGACGGGCATGTTGTTAAGTCGTGTGAATTGATGACTGTACCACGGAACACCGAGTCCTTCTATCGTGATCTTTATTTACTACCTTTAGTTTTCCCTTTTCTATGAGCTATTCTTTTTCATTTTTTTAGATATCACATGCCAATCTGTTGGTGTGAATTTAACGTGATTTTAAGAAATGAGCAACAATTTCTTACGAGATGGTTTCATAGTTGTTATCACGTACGTAGGTATATCAAGGTATTTAAACCCCAGTTTAAACGAATTAAATTTAGTTGTATGTCAATTGAAGTATAATTAGAGGTATAGTTACTATAAATAATATTAATTTTTTTATTTATTTACACTTTTTTATAATAAGGAATGATTTAAATGTTATTGAGGCGGTCCGGTCCTGTGGTACAGTCGTCAACTCGAACGACTCAATAACACGTCCGTAATGGGTTCAAGCCCGGAATGGACCCGTCCCCCCGCAGTAAGGACTGACTATCCGGCTACGTAGTATTTAAAAAAGTCTTGAAAGCCTTAATAGGCCGGCATGTCCGCGTAGGACGTTTACACCAAATAGTAGTTAAATGTTGTTGAGAAAGAAGATCAAAATTAAGAGACCAAGAATCCGGCTTCTTTTATCAACGCTATTCGCTTCTATTGCTAAGTAATGTAAATTTTTATGTCCCTACTAGACCTTTAAGAACTCGACAATTTTTAATAATTGATTTTCGCTATCGTCTTTTCTGTGCTAGGGATCCGTTGTTATTGATGTCAGAAAATTTATATTTACTTTCAAATTTTATAGACCTGTCCTTTAGTGTATTAGTATTTAGGGATCATACGAGACTGCATTACGTCTAATTTTAGGAACTCATAGTTTATAAGACATTAGTTGTGTATTTAGACCATGGAGGCACGATACCATAATAGTAAATAAAAAAATAATCAAAATATTTTGCCTATGGTTGTGAATCCACCCGAATTTACAAAAAGATCTTTTTGGCGCTGCTGAGTTGGTTTATGTGTTTTATGGGCACTGTTACCGCTTTTATCATGAGATGTAGAAGGTTTCTTAAGAAATTAATGTTGAGTCTGAAAAAGCATGAGTCAGTAAATGTACCCAATTATACCAGAATACTAAAAATATAAGCTGTGGCGATAAAATAAACACAAGCAAATCATTTTCCCGTAGATTAAAGCATCTAGTTATCATTATATTTTAAACTGCCTTTTCCAGATTTGATTTTTTTACAATAATCAAGCATTTGGATTTTGGAAGCATAGTCACTGTTCCACCATTTATTCCAGCCACAAATTCCCCGTGTAAAACTCATGTTCGGTCCAACAAGTCTAACAATCTTTCAAAATTTTAAGTTATTGGACATAGATACAGGCGGTCCCCGAGATCCACGGATAATGGAGACCGAAAACGGCCGCAATATACCGCGTAAGGCAAATCTCGTGATTTGCTGCCAAAATATCACTAATTTTCGTATAATTTTGCAAGTAGAGGGTGGTTTTAGCCACTTAATTAATTATTTGATATGATTCTGACGGATGATGGGGCCCTTCAAGATTATAGTCAGCTTTTTTATATGGAGTTTGACAGTTGGAAGCTGAATCATGTAATCACTCCAGACAAATCCTTACTCCATACAAATCGACACACAAAATTAGCCAGCGATTTTCAGTCTACAATATTTCAGCCTCAAAGCTAGAATTAGATTCGAGTACCTGCACGGAAAATTGGCAATACAAGGTTGTGTTTTCATTTATCCAAAGGTGCTCAAACATTTGCTCAACACTGGCTTTCTGGTAGCTTGACGAATACACAAAACACTCTTAAAATCTTCATGCAGAAATAGAAGCGATACAAACCTTGGGATAAGGCCATCTGTATGTTATACCCACGTTGATAGATCCTTGAAAACTGCTATACAATGCAAACAGCTGATAGACTGAAATTTCAGCCTACAATCTTAAAACGAAAAGAGGCCTAAGAACACTTTGAACCTTTTTTGAAATAGTTTTTAATATTCGATCGAAAGGGAAATTATACTACAATCGATGCGCCAAATCAATATAATTTGCTCAAAGAACTGTCAAATTTAGAAAATCGCGTATCTACGAATACGCGTATAAGCGGTACCGTATCTCTGGGAAATCGTCTATATATGACCTTGTAAAAACACAAAGGCTGACCAGTTTAATTTTATATGAACCAAACTTGTTGGGCCGGTCCAGTGGTACAATCGTCAACTCGTACCACTTAACAACACGCCCGTCATGGGTTCAAGCTCCGAATAGACTGTGCTCCCATACGTAGGACTGACTATCCTGCTATAGTAACAATGAAAGCCAAGCTCACTTCACTAGTGGGTACAGGCAGGCCTTGACCGACAACGGTTGTTGTGCCAAAGAAGAAGAGAAACTTGTCAAAACTGTGATTTCAATAATATTGCAGGGGTTTTATAATTTAAAATATCATAATATTTGCACGAAAAACTGAAAAAGGTGCCTCATTAAATTTTATTAAGGTGCACTCATTATATTTAACTGTATGCATCACCTAGAAAGCTCATCTCGTCACAAGATTACTCCCGGATTACAACAGTGTATAAAATTACTAATGCAGGATACATACGTGTTGAAATGTATTAATTTTTTAAACTATTTTATTGCGTACAATCTCATTGTTATACAATAACTGGTGCATATCCCCAGTCAAGCTTCAATAAAGTGGCACAAAATTTATCAATCTCAACGATCACACACAAACTATTACTGACATGGATCCATACGGCTCTCTCATGTTTCCATGCAAAGGGATAAAATGAACCCTCGAAAGCGCCTAAAACATCGCTCCACCACTTCGATGATATATGTGTATCGATAAATTCGGCCCATTCGAGCACACACACCCCCTCCCCCCCTCCCCCTCGCCGCGAATCCCAAAAAACAAGATACAAAAAAAACCCAGTACCTGGAGATGTCCGATGATCCAATAACCGAACCCCGAACACCAACGATACACCGCGCCAAACTAGTGCAGGCAACGGATCGACGGATGGGGTCCAATGGGTGGACGAAAACAAATGGTTAGTGATTCCTCGGCCCACACCAAAAACCAAACGATACTTTGGTGGTTTTGGAGTACCGACCGAAAGGGAGGATGGGAAACGGTGTGGTTCATTACACCAATCGGACAGCACCTGCCTCGGCCACGGTGCGGTCATGTGCGGATAGATAAAAAGGCTCCGCAAAGTTGAGGATGGATAATATTGAAAGGAGCACTGGAATACGGAAGACAATAGAACCACGTGGCAGGTCGTGCCGAGGGGAGGGTGGTACATACACAAAAAAGGAAAATAGCGCCATCCATGAAGACACGTAAACAACAGGCCACACAACCTAATTACATACATTCATGTCAAACGGCTATCATGTTTCACTTTCAATTCACTTTGGCTACATTTTCATGGTAACATATTGGATACGAATCCTTTTATCAAAGATCCGTCGCACTTTCTCTCACCTTGCGGTAACAACGGCCAGCGGACATAAACAGTATGTGCTATCTCGTTTGTCGCCCCTTCACGTATCTATCTCTCTATCTTTCTTCACATGGTCAGCTTATCAATCCTTCCGCCGCGCACCTGACTGCAACCGATAGATGAAGGAAGTGAACGGAACACCACACGTGTGCGGAAGTGGTAAGCGGATGGGAAAAGTTTTATTTTCCACATCTACACAAACACACACACACACACAACGGAACACACAACTGCAACAAAACACCACCATTATACCAAACAATGGAGATTGTGGAACCGGTGTGAGAAGAACCCCAGCGGCATCGGCTTTGTATTACTGATGTTGCCCGTAAACAGGGCCTTTGTAAGCCGTTGGTTAACCGAGACAACAAACAACAAGGACATACATGTGTGTAGGGGGATCGACGTATTTAACCAGCCCCACCCACCGACGACATAAAAGTTGACCATTTGCACACCTTTTTCCCCATTCCTGGCACGGCAGCACGGCCATCGATGGACGCATTGAGATGAAATCTTAAAGCGATCGAAATCGACTCCAAGGGTGGCCCTGGGTCGGCGGCTGACTGGGGCGGCTTAAAGCTTCGGTTGTTACATACGCCCATGTCTGCTCGTGGAGGAGGGTTTTGGTATTGCGTGCGATAGACACACTTATTTCGGCAGAAGTCATATTTACGACGCTCGAGTGTAAACAAGCCGTAAACGCGAACCGATCCAGAGCAAACGAGGAGAGTGAAACAAAGCACAAAAAGAAAAACACCGTAACTGAAAGCGATGATAATTCACCCGTTTCGGGAAGGACTGTTCCCAAGCATAGTTACATACACATATGTGAACAACACGCAGCAACACACACACGCACACTTCTATGGAGGTATCTAGGATCGTTACCGGCCTTTAGGAAACTGGCACAGAAAAAATGCCGACCGATCACTCTCGGGGGAATTTTGGGAACGGTATGTACGAAGATAACTTGGACAGTAACGAAACGTGCCGCCAAATTAATACGACTAGAGCTAAAGCAAAAGCAATGCGACCAAAATTATATGAATCGTCTTTCGCCGTTGTTTTTGTCAAGTAAGTAATAAGCTTTCTACTTCAGGAGTGTTATTTTAGCATTTAGTCGTCACATCAAATAATGTAACCAGGAATCTCCACTTCCTGGACTGTATTAGGCAAAATAGTACTACACATTTTTCGGTCATAAAAAGACAATTGACCTAGTCGCGGGCACATCCATTTGTACTCGTGGTAAAGCTTTTCTTTAACACTAGGTTTACACTAGGTAGGATTAGTTTAAAATCATGAAAAAGTAGTTTCATCGAAATTACGTGTCCTTGCTTTGCTTTCCACATAACGTGTCATGCCAATTTACAGGGTTTTCCAAGCCACTTCCCAATGTGCACTAGTTGTGGGTGTCTATGTGCACTAGTTATGGGTAATCTGGAGCGGAATCATGGATCAAGTCCGACTCCGGTGCGCAAAATATGACTCCGACTCCGGATCATAACTGGATTTGACTCCGAATCAGTACTGATCAATCCGAATCAGTCTGATCCGGACTCGGAGTCAATGAGTCCGAAGTTTTTCTCGTGTGCACTATCCATGATTTTGAACACGACTCAAGATGGATTGAGTTTGTCAGTTATTTGTGATATGTTGAAAATCATGTGTAAAAACTGAAATTTCATTATGAAGCAAATACACCATTTGACAGCTGTTGAAAAACATCTTGATTGCGGTGAATAATTATGTGCACATTCGAGAGTGACTCGGTAAACCCGGCAATTTTTTTCAATTTCTTCAGCATGATTTTCAACACTTCCACTGTTAACGGATGATGCGATCCGGCTTCAAACCCCGATGAAAAACGATGGTGAAGCAACCCGTTCAAGTGTTAAAAATTATTACGTTGGACATGAAATATCAGAGTGATGTGACATAACTTCTTGTACTCGGTAAAAAAAAAAACTTTCGAAAGAAACTTGAAAAATCCTGTATACTACTAACTCACAAAATGTTGATATAAATTTACAATTAGTAAATATCGAGATTAAGTCAAAGGTATATTACGTATTTCACGTCAACGTTTAGCTTTAGCCCGTAAACCTAGTGTTAAGTACAACCGATTCACTAGAATGTTTCAGTAATTCTAGGACAACATAGCAAACGTTCAATAAATTTGAATATTTGAGAATACAGGGTTTCCAGTCCAATAAACAACTGTCCATTTGATTATAACAATAGTCGTTTTGAAAAGACAACGCTGTCTACCACTGGATCACAGGTCAGATGGTGTAAGCTAATCTGTCAAATTTAATTACACAATTGTCGTCTTCGCTTGCACAACGGTCAGATTCGGCACGATTTGTTTTGTTATACAAAATTTGGCATTAACACAACGGATTCAAACACATAACTTTTATTTAAGCATCTGAGACTGACGCAGAACGTTCCGATCAAGCCCCGTCTGGCACCATTGACTGCCATATTCTAACTAATATGATGTGATTACATATGAACATGTTTATGTCTTTATTTCATTTTATTTTTAATTCCTAGCCGCTGAAACATGCTTGATATATACAACAACAAAAATTACCTTATGTTGATGTAAACATTTCAATCAATTAAAGCAGCATAAGCTTTGCATACATTCCCTTTGCATGGCTGATTATTTGGCGGTAGCTTAAAAATTACCACATGGTAATTTCCACACAATCATCATATGAATATCGAACGGCTCATTTATTACCTGTAAAACACAGCTTCATTGTTTATCCTTTCCGCGCGGCAGAACGACTTCATTTGAATACATGGAGTGCTTGCGCATTTTAGTATTACCAAACCCCTTACGATTCTTACGGATTCACACTCCTACTCACGCTTGCAAAACGCTTTCTTCTTGCCGCCCACGGGGAACTTGCTCGACAGAGAGTGCAGCGCGCGCGCCCGAGCCCCCGGCCCCGATGATAACCAATCAATTCCTGGTTACCCCTAGCAGCTAATATCTGTTTCTCACAATCGAACCATTACGAAGCTCCGATTATTATTTCACCATCGCCATTCCTGGTAAGGTAAGGTGTGTGTATGTAAGGGTGCACGAAGAGGATGTCTCGTCAACGTCATTATTCAGTGTGTCACATCATTATCGACCGAAGGGCACCATTGGGATCCTTTTTGCCGGGGCTGTGGGAGCATCGCTTATTGCTCTGCTGTTGCTACTGCTGCTGCTGCTGCTGCTGCTTAATAACGACAAGGTGATGGAAAAGGAAAGTGTCGGATAGGCGACAGCAAGCAGCGAAGACGACGACGGTGCGGAGCTAGGATAGCACAGGTTGATTGTGTAAAAGGACATGCTACACTTGGGTGTGAAAAACGAACTACGGTAGCACCCAGTACCGATGGAAAAGGTAGTGGAAAATCGGACTCACACACATACACAGGTGGAGCTAGACCAGCCAGCAGGAATAACAACAATCAAAACGGGGGAAGAAAGGACAGTTCATTTTGTGTCAGACATTTGAGCCACACTCGGTTTCGGTGTGCCTTCGTTGCGTCGGCTAACAGTGTTGCAGCGGGAAAGAGGTCACGTTGGACGGTACTTGTTATTCGCTTATTATGGAAAAGGTATCCGATGGAAGATAAAATAGCCATCGTTTGTTGAAATTCTCCTATTGGCGCGAATCTTCGTTGAGTCATGTAATCGTTTGTCAAAAGCATAAGGGGAAAATGCTGTCGGCTGCCAACGGACTAGTTCAACCCATGGTCACTACAGGTTAGTGTAACACTCACAAACATATGAATTGTTAGATTATACGCGTATCGTTATAATTGGAGCAAAACAATGCTGATACATATACTATCTGCCTTTAGGTAGAGCTTCAATCATAAAGTTGCTCTGTGTCCTCAGGCTCAACGTTACCATCAGAATTAAATAATGCGTAGCAGGAGCAAACGCGGGGATTTCAAACAGGAATATACTTTATTCTGTATCGTAACATAAAAACAAACACTTATTTGGACTGACTCTCCCTACCCTCCTATGCTATTATTAATGCAAAAAAATCTAAATCTAAACCATCAATAAAAATATACCATTGAAGAGGTTATATATTTCATATAACGTAAACGATGATTTAATCGAAAATATAAATTGAAATATTTACACAGTCAACAAGCCTATGTTAGGTTCTGTACAATCTATAGTACAGTACACTCAATAAATCATTAAATCATTAACAATCATTAAATTTAAATGAATTTCTGAATAATCATTTTCACAATTTTTCCACAAACTGCACTTCACAAACCTGTTCCGCGCATCACTTCACACAAATCAAAAGTCAATAGAACCGATGCGCAAATGCACTGAAATCAGATTTTAATGTTCTCTCTACAAAAAGGAAAATACTTTGTCACTAGCGAAATGAACGCGAATCGCATCGAATCACGTTATTTCCCAGTAGATT
Organism: Anopheles merus; assembly: GCF_017562075.2. Lineage (NCBI taxonomy): Eukaryota > Metazoa > Arthropoda > Insecta > Diptera > Culicidae > Anopheles > Anopheles merus. The sequence continues at coordinate 11,885 of NW_024428286.1, read as the reverse complement.
TTGAAACTCAATTATAATTTTGCGTATCACGCCACAACAACACCAACAAGGCTCGCTATCATCCATCATATGAGAGGCTGCAAAATGTATGATGACGAAAGGGGGTTTGTGGTTTGAGTGATACATGTAATTGTAATTCGAGAGCATACATTGTTGAATATATTACGCATTGAGTTATATTTTTTCGTTGTTCCTCCATACCATACACTTGTAGCGTGAAATTCACTAATGGAGGATGATGAAAAACTGTACATTTTTTCAGTTTTAAATTCAGAAAAAATAGTTAAAACATATGTCAACAACATCACCGCTCTGGGTAGCAAATGGGATACTCATGATTTCCATATAAAGACAATGAGGTACAATAACCACAAAGATGTTTTAAAGCGATACAGCTATTGGAAAACAAATTGAATAAAAAAGTTCCCAATACATCACACACAATTAATATGCTATTCCATTCCGAAGTATCGCCGAAATAATCGCGCAAAGTAAATATGTAGTAAACCAAACTAATGTACTATTGGATTCTAATTCCCAGTGTTGATGGTTTAATCAATGGAAATATCAACAATATATGTTTTTTAACATCAATAAAAATTATTAAACAAATAGAATTAAAGCTAATAATATATTGTACAAGAGATGGAATATATAATGAATTTGTTACCTAAAATCCCGCGGTTCAATAATAGACTAATTCTAAACTTTGACTATTCCCGGTAGTAACACAGGTTGGAAATATTGCTTCCATTATGTAATCATATTACAGACGGGTATATTTTACGGATTTTTTTCTTTTTTAAACCAGGAACATATACCAGAAAACGCTGATTCAAGTAACACGAAATTAGCTAAAATGCTGACTGAAAATTTTACAAATATTTTAACCAATTCCTTTGTTTTCGTATTTTAGAAAATGATTGAAATGTTTTTGTTATTAATAAAAAAATCAACTTTCTTGCATTAAGTGTCCCAAAAAACGCGTATTAATTTAGTGCGGCAGTTGATGGAAATAACTCAACTTGTAGCATCCGCTATTACTGTATAATGAATAAGTCACGGCTCTTTACAAAATCATAAACTTTTGTATTGCTGATATGCAAAAAAAACTACAATTACATTATTACTTGCCGTAATCAAATTAGTTGCCAGCAATCTTGATTGGCCCTACCAACTCAACCTGAAATTGTTACTAAAACTTTTGTGGATTTATTAATTTGTGGATCATTTGGGAGTGGAATTACACTTGTAGTAGCCATAATAAGCTGTTGTTGCTTTAAAATGTATTATCCATAAAACATACCAGAAAAAAACAAGATAAAAAATATATATATTCAGTAGGAATGGTCCAAAAACGACGTCAAAAAAGGCCGCAGATTTAGTAAAAAATGTTAATGATTTCTATTTTTAGATCATAATGAATACTTTCATAAAAATGACAGTGTTATAAAATGTAACGCCGATGAGAATATCATTTAATTAAAATTATGATAATCCTCTGGCGAGTAAAATAATACCTAAAATCGCTTTTAGATCGTCTAAGCGCGCCAAAGCCTTAACCAATAGTATAAAAAAATTACTTACCTATAAATACAAATATTTGATGATGTGAATAGCGCAACAGCATGGAAATTGAAATTGTCTAAAATGAAAGATGTAAACAAACGTACAGTAGTATGGATCCCATCGCGAAACAAATAGAAAATATAGAAACTTACAAAAAGCACCATGATGAAAAATGCTGCCGTATATGAGCCGCGCCCCATCCACCATACCGACACGAACCGGAAGTGCTCACCGGTGATCACGTTCCGCAGATAGCCCTTGTTGTCTTCTTGCTCGGCTAGCACCTTTACCGATGCCATCAGTATGTCATCGTAGCCGAGGAAATGCTTCAAAATCAGCCGACTAAACGAGTCCCCGAAACATTTGTTCACCTGCGGATCGAGCCGAACGACCGCAACGGGAATGTTTAGCCGTTGACGGGTAGCGGCAGACAGCCTCAAAAATCCATACTCAAGCGAATATTCTACAATGTACTGATCGGCCGAGAGCACTGCAATGGGAGGTAAACAAAATAAGTTAAGTGTTAATATATGGTAAACATAAAACGATTAGCAATTACTTGTTGGATCATTTTGCGTACCAACATTACGCAGCTTTTCCATCACCGGTACGTCCGATTTGAGTTCTTCTCCTCCAACCAAAACGGACGGCAGATCGAGCGACTTCATGATAGTCTCATTGGTGTATACCACCACATTGTCCTGTGGCTGAGCTTCTGTCTCTCCCAGCATGGTAGCGGCATTAGTAGTAGTAGCAGCAGCAGCAGCAGGAGATGCTTCCGATTCCTTCCGATTCTGTACTGTATCAGACTCCTTACCTGCCATCTCGTTACCACCCGGGTACGGTGTACTGTCAATTGTAACTCCGGTAAGATTTTCGGTCACGATCACGTTCTCCTGGCGCGTAGCAGAGTAAAGATCCGACGTCATCGGCTCATGTCCGTACGGTGCCTTTTCGCTTGGTAGCGGGCTGCTATTGGCATAACTGTGCTGCACCACCACATCCACCCCGTTTTGATTGGTTTCTTCCTCATGCGGTAACGTCGTCGAAGGATCGATGCTGATCATTCCATTTTTTAGCGTATTCCGCAACACATTCACGTCACCTTCGTCCAAAATTTCGGCCGAGCCTGGCTTGCTACCATCGTACTCACTTTGACTAAGACTTGCAATTTCCACACTGAAACGGAAGAAGGTGACTTACTCCAATTAATACAACCTTCGGCGGCTAATCATGCCCGCGTTGCGGTTACCGTAAAATGCCATCACGCGGCCAATGATTTTTCACGTGCTCCAGGCACGTTGTTGGTGTTTGCGAAAAGCGAATGTGGATGTAGGCAAGGATGAAAAACGCCGTGAGCGCTTTCAGCAGCATCATCAGCTCGATTGCCCGCCGCACCGGTCTGCAAGGTAGAAGAAAAGCGCACAAATTACCCAAATATGCAAACACAATCACTTGCTGCTGCTGCTGCTGTTGCTGCTGGAATTTCCATTCCGCTGCTGACCAGGTTGACGTCAATGGTGACCACCACTCTTCCGAATTAAATAATACTGCAACCTCAGCCATCGTAGTAAAATATGCACCACCGCACTCACACACACACGTAAATGATCGAGGTGCGGCACAGAGTGAGCGCGCAGTGCTCTATTTCCTTTCCACCTGACCGACTGTGTTGTGTGTCCTTCACGGTGCTAATGAGCCGGAACCGATAGAGCCAGACAAAATATTCCGTCCCCTTGTCCATTGTAGTTGGTCTTACCGTGGTATAGTTTGGGCGTAGGCGATGGCCGTTTTGAAGAAAAGCGCATGAAACAACCGATCGCGCACGTTTATTAGGGGATTCTGTGGGCAATAGGGAAGGAAAATTGTAAGCTTTTTGTTTTAAATTTACGACATTTGGTTCACGACAGGCCAGACATACCTGCACATTGTTTCTTGGCCGTCCGGGATTGATTAGCGGTGCACCGGGGATGGGATTGTTTTCCGGGTTCACATCCGGTGGCAGCGCATTCGGTTCTGCCATCTCGCAAGCCGGATGTGCGCTTAAGCCGTATGGCTGGCCACCAGCAGCGGATTGTTTACAGTGCTTCTGCGATGTATCGTACGATGGTTGCCGTAATGGTTGCACTCCTTTGTCGTCTTATCGCCAGACCGTACTGTACAGACCAAATGGTTCGATATGTTTTATGGCAGCACCTGCAAGAAAATACAAACCACAACAGAAACGGCACAAGATGGAGTTAGTGGATTGACATGTATCAGTGGATAGGCAATGTTTTGATTAGAGCAAGGTACAACCTCCATCGAACATCATGCCCAAGAATACATTAATTAAAATCAAACACACACTGCTACCATCGGCGGTCAGCGGCAAATGGCAAGTAATCATGCTGATAAACAATCACCGTTAGAAATGCTGCCGTACGTGTGTGTGTGTGTGCGTGTGCACTGTTTCACGCACTCCAAGTTTAGAACTCTCACTGTTTTGTCTTTACCTCAATTAGCTATCCAGCTGCAAGTTTGTCGCAAGTGCAAACAACACACCAAGCAGCAGGTTTTTGCGATGCAAAATGGGCAAATCAAAAACATTCGTACACTCTCGATCGATGGTTTGTTGTTGTGTTTTTTTTTTTGCTTCTCTCTATGTCTTCACCCTTCCTTTGCTACAACCAGCGCGCACACACTGCTGGCACCGCTGCTCCTACCACTGCAGCACAGGCGACAAGTTCTTGAGCAACGTCGCCCAGTCCAAGAGACGGCGCAAAGAAATGACCGTTTCGGTGACCTGCAGTCGTCACCGATACCGCCACCGACCGCAAACGTCTGGCTTGGAACCACTTTGGTTTCTGTCGCACGATACGTTGAAGAACGAGGGGGAGGGAAGGGGGCCTTTTCTGGTGGAGGCCTTTCGCGTTCGTAGGCTTTTTTCAGGAGCCTTGCGTGCTGAAGCAGCTCAGCGGGATGTACCGCGGGTAGCGTTTGCTCGCGATGGCCTACCTGCTGATGACCGCTGCACCATTTGCATCGGCTGAGACGTTCGAATACTGTTAGTCCCCTTCCCGGATGCACTAATAATTTACTTTAGATTTACTCAGTGGGTTGCGTACTGAAAGTTGTTTTTGCTATGTGTTTTTCATGTGTTGTTTTTTTACTTTTCGCCAGAGAAACGTCATTTGTGATGGTAGCGATGGACAGCATCCGATCCGGAGCGGTACGTTCTTTCGGATGGGAATGGTAAGAGATTCAAAACAAACAATTCCTATTGGACAAAGCTTTTGATAAACGTTACTATATTTGTTCATATAACTGCAAATTCAGATGTAGTTTATGTGAGATTGAATTCTATTGACATTTTAAACGCAATGAACAATCAATATGAAAGGACAACAATTATGTTTTTAAGAATTTTATTCTCGTTTTGCTAGAATCAATTAATGAAGGGCTTTGATGCTTCATTAAACACTATTGGTTAAATAAAATAATTCAATATACAATTTAAAAATAAAACAAAGTGTTAATTTTGCATGTATGATTAGTCCCATAGTATATCTCAAGTGCCACAGACTATACAGTTTTCCCACAAGATGTTCACAAATTTCAACTAAGCTTTATAGTAAAGCTTGTTCATCACCCTCTTTGCTATAAACATGCCATAAATTGAAAAAGTACAGGTTGTCCCCGCGATAAGCTGTTAAAACGGACCGAGAACAAACCATGTAAATCGAATTTCTCGTATAAAGGCCCTTTTACATTAAAGGAATAATTTTGGATTTTATCTGTCGCTGATCACATTTGACAGAAAAATCCGGTCCGCAAATAATAATAACGCACTCGGAACAATGGAACGGAGTTTTACGTAAAGCCTGTCTTTCTATTTCAAATAACGATACCAGGTCACGGAAACAACGTTGTACCTAAGGTAACCTGCTGTCACAACCAGGATGGAGATTTGGTCAGTAACCAGCCAGAGGTCCTCTCTCGGTGGGCTCAGTACTTTAATGAACTACTCAACGACCAGTTTAACGAACATCTAGAGGCTTCACTAGCAGATAGTGTCACGTTATTGCCACCTAGCATCGAAGAGTCTCAAAAAGCTATCCGTCGGCTGAAAAATAACAAAGCACCCGGAACCGACGGAATCGCAGCAGAACTGGTCAAGAATGAAGATGTACGACTAGAAAACGAGATTACGAGAAATTGTTACTGAGGTGTGCGATAGCGAATCGATGCCTTGTGAATCGTCTAGTTCCGCACGTCGTAGACTATGAAAGAGGATTTCGAAACGGAAAATCAACCACTGATCAGATCTTCACCATGCGGTAGATCTTGGAGAAGATGGCTGAATACAGACACGACACATACCATCTCTTCATTGACTTCAAAGCCGCATATGATAGCATAGCCAGGGTAAAACTTTATGACGCTATGAGCTCATTTGGAAACCCAGCCAAACTGATAAGGCTAGTTAGAATTACTATGATCAACGCCACTTGCCAGGTGACGGTGGATGGAAAACTCTGAGGACCTTTTGCCTGTGACTCGAGGGTGGAGACTACGGGAACCATCTTCTATAAGTCAACCCAGATCCTGGCATATGCTGATGATATAAACATCATTGGTCTACGGCTCTCCTATTTAGCTGAAGCCTATCAAGGGATCGAGCAGGCGGCAGAGAACCTCGGATTGCAGATAAACGAGGCAAAGACCAAACTGATGGTGGCAACATCAGCGGACCTACCAATAAATAATCAGAACCTACGTAGGCGTGACGTGCAGATAGGTGAACGCACTTTTGAAGTCGTCCCACAATTCACCTATCTTGGGCCAAAGGTCACGAACGACAATAGCATGGAAGCCGAATTGCGCGCAAGGATGCTGGCAGCCAACCGCTCATTCCACATCATGAGAAATCAGTTTTCCTCAAAGAACCTCATGGAAGTCATGGAAAGCCTACCCTATAAGTGGTATAGAGGCAGGCCTTGACCGACAACGGTTGATGAGCCAAAAAGAAGAAGAAGAAGAAGAAGAAGTAAAGCTGTCAAACGCATTTTAACGTATCAATTCTATTCCAAAGTCTTCAATGGGATAGTACCTCAAGTCAAATTTTGATTTGAAATTTTGAATTACAGTGGAACGCCGTTTATCCGGGCTGATCACCACTCAACCTTGTTCGGGTACTCGAATAACACAGATAATCGGCCGTATCGGGGTGGTCGTTCGTCGAAGAACGTTCGTCGCTCATAAGTGGAAAGGGTTGTACCACTAGATTGGGCAGAACAAAACCTAAATCTTTCTAATTTTTGATCATAGAGGGCTATGAAATGAGTGAAAATGAGCGTCGCGGCGAACGTTCCCGGGAACGAACGACCACCCCGATATGGCCGAATGGCTGGTATTATTGAATCCGTTCGTAGCGGTGGCGTACTTCCCCACACTCATTTTCCTAAAATACTAAATCGTTGCTACAGTTATTCACCGCGGCGTTGTAGGACCGGGCGCAAGAAATGTGTTGCCATCCCTAGAATTTCATGTGAGTGCCGTACGTTCCCGCTACGAACGGATTCAATAATACCAGCCAATGAGTGATAGTACAGTCAACTCTTTCTTATTTCAGCTCTAATGGGACCATCAAATAAGAGCTGGTTTCAAATTAGAGAGGTAGAAAGTAAATCAGCCATACCGGCGAACTCGTTCGACGAAAAACATTCGTCGCTCATGAGTGGACAGGGTTGTACCACTAGGTTGGCCAGTACAAAATCTATACGGTTTTTCTAATTTTTGATCTAGAGGGCTATGAAATGAGTGAAAATGAGTGTCGCGGCGAACGTTCCCGGGAACGAACGACCACCCCGATACGGCCGATAACTAGAAGTATGCAGCCTTGATTGTTGCTATAGAAAACTGCGAACACGATTGCAGATTGGAGCATGTAACGATCATCACGTACAACTGTACATCGAGTACCGTCGTGGTGGGTCGTGGTTTCGCTGACATGTGTCGAGGGTAGAATAAAACTTTGTTCGAGCGGTCTATTTAACACTTGATCGTCCAGCCGATCATAAAAACCATAAAGGGGTTTCTCTTACTGGAAACGCTGGAGTTTAGAAGCCTCACCTTGTGTAGGGAGACATATCTAAACTCTTTAAATGAGAAGTCGATAGATGTTGGATGGGCACAATCCTATCCTGACAGATTATACTGATTACACTCTGCTAGATAGAACTAAATTTATATAGAAATAGAACTAATTATATCTGCTATAATAGTTCTGTATAGCAGATATGCTACAAGCATAAATCATTCAATAACCATGGCAACACCATACACAAATAAGAAGGGTATAGATTTCAGAGGATTATTCAAATTAGAGGAGCAAAATGTACTGAAAATGAAGGGGCTGTCAGAAATGCTCAAATAAGAGGTGGTTTTCAAATTGGAGGGGTCTCAAATAATGAAGAGTTCACTCTATATATTTTCTCACAAATTCTAGAAATTTGTTTTGGAAATTTTTATTATTTTGCGGTAAAACCTAGCCAATTTTTAAAAACTTTTTGTTTTTGTTGACGAGAATACCAAGAATTTTGGTGCTTTTTGATACGACAATGTCGTCTTTTTAACGATTTTTTATTCAAATATTCTCTTCGGCCCGCAATGTGATCTTTGTATTGAGCTGCCATTTCTCAACAACACGGATAAAACAGCCGGATAAAAGGAACCCGGATGAACGGTACTAATCCGGTATACCGGGACCCCCATGTAATTCAAGCAATATGTATCCGACTGCTTGGTGGTCTGTAGCAGCATAGACCTAGACCTACCTCAGCATACACACTTACCATTGTACAAGATTCAATTAGATAACAAACCTTCCGTTTATTCCATCCTCGTGTTTATTAGACAAAAAATGTTTTTGTTTTTCTTTTCGATACACATTATATCAGCACATGTTTGCAATGTATTCAGTACTGTTGGTGCATCGGTGTAACCACCGCACTATTTGCCCGCAATTTTATTTCTCCTGCTTCTCCACCGTTCCGGTGCTTGTTGACGGTGCTTTACAGGGTCCATGTCTTGGTTAAGTTGTTTAACTCTCCCTTTGTCCGGATTTAATACATGCTTCAACTCCGGAGTACGGATCGGTAGCAAACACTTTAAACAATCTTGGTAATGCTTTTCTTTTTCTGATCCAGTAAACAAATATATGTTTTTATACATTCATTCTTACGCTGGTACATACACACAAATAACATTCAGTCCCTGGAAATGTAACAGATCGCGGCACTGAATTCGATGAACTTATTGCTTCGGTGCTTCTGCTCTAACTACGATGAAGTATTTGCTCTTGGATGTTGTTTGTAGTGCCAGGGAGGGCGGAGTGAATTAACAATCATACTAACAACCAATACTTTCGTTATACAGGGATACGTAGTCAAAGCAGGGAAAAACTAGACGAAACAAACGCACGTACACACACACGCAATGATATGCTTTTTGTTGTCGTATTAACTCCTTAGAAGCTTCATCTTCCAATTGTTTCGAATTCGTCGCAGAGGCAGCTATGGCTTCTTCCTCTTGTTAATTACTGTTTTGCTTACCAACGAAGATGTATTGACTCAGTTTCTTTCTGGGTTTCAAGTGGCTTTATTTTCTCTTATTGACTTGTGTATCATCGGCATTCTCTTGCTGTTTTTTTTTCCAATCACTCTTTACAACACCGTTATGCACTCTTTACAACACCGCTTACAAACGCAGTACATAAACGAATATATGTTGAGTTACAAAGCTGGTGATGTTTTGTAAGCAAGCTGTTTGACGTTGTTGTTATGGCTATTTGCTTGTTTTCTGCATTGGTTTGTAAAAATGAACGAAACATGGTAGCGTGTTTTTAGCATTATTTACAATACACCCTCGCTGTTTTCCATCTGTTATTCCTTCATCTCTTTATTGTGCTTACCAAATTTTATATTTAGTTTCACGATGTTTTTCCTTTACATCAGCAATGCTTAATGTTTATTTTCCATTTTATTTGCTTTGTCCTTTGTTTTGCTGTTTTAACCGCAGTGATTTGAATGATCTGATTACTCTATTTCGGTTGTTTGCTTGCTTTAACACATTTTCCTTCACTCTCGTAATCGAAGCGCTTTAGTTGACTAGCAATTGCCAATGGGTTTTGTTTGTTTTTCCTAAGCTTTGTCTTGTTATACTTCTTCTAGCGTATAAAATCGTTTCACTAAGCTGCTGCTGCCGTTTTGCTCGATATAAACCCACAGTTAATGTTGCATTGCGTGCACACCAGCAACGCAAAGCTTGTCGGTTTATTTTCTCTAATTATACACATACACACACACACACACATACATACATTTAGGGTGGATTTCGTAATTGTTACTTTACATCCTATCAGCACATCAGCGCCCAGCAATGCTTTTCTACTCGATCTGTGTTTGTTTTTTTCTCTCTCCCTTTTTCGCTACATCATCTCTCTAGCACATTCTATTTTTTATTATGCATCGATTTATGTACAAACAGTGGTCTTACGTTTTCCATTTTAGGTGTTTTTCTTTGCTGTTTCCTTTCCTTTGCGTACGAATTGGGGATGCGGGTATAGATTTTACTCAACCAAATTTAAGCAAACTTAAAAACTGCACACTCACACACCCTGATGCTTTTCAGTACTACGCATACATACACATACGTCACAAATACCCATTCACACATATGTTTGCATACACACACACACACATACTAACTCTCGTTTTATTTTGTTTCTAGCGCTTTTTGTTATCTTCAAGTGATGTTGAGCCATAAAAGCGCGCGAAAACATTTTAAACCTATGTCGGATTCGTTTAGAGACAAGCTGTATGTGTTTGTTTATTTAGTTGTATTGACGGATTAAAAACTTAAGTCGACTTTATTTCAGTTGTATTGAACGTTTTCTACCTCAGTGGGATGTGTTGCAGCATTGCCTTGTATCAATAAATGCGGTCCTTTTTTATAAAGCACTGTTTTTCCTCTCCGGTCTAATGATAAGGAATGTTTTGTTATCCTGTTTGATTTGTTTAAAACAAAGTTGCTAGGAATTTTAACTCATATTTATTTTAATTTGAATTCGGGTTTTTGCACTAACTGTTGCATACATTAGGCTTATAACAAAGCCAATAGCCCCTTTCATTTTCTTTCAGGGACGCTTTTGAGGTAATAAAAAAACGCATCAAAGCTAAAGCAGTGTTACTTAACTTATTACGGCCACATTGATACATTTTCACATTAAAATTCAATTCATTCAATTTTTGTTGATATGATAGTGTTGCTCATTATTGTTCTCTTAATGTTCTTTGCTTTGAAGTCTATTGGTCAAATGCACTTAACATTGCTTGATTGAGGGAAACTGTTGTGGAGTTTCGCACACATTCACCCACACGTGCACACAATGATTCTCTTATGTTCGTTGCAGGCCTAAGGCAAAGGAAAGAATTGACGAATTTTGATTGTGATTTTTCTAGTTTGGGTCACGAAGGGAATGAAGGATTTATAAGGTTTATTTTTGTTTTTTTGAGATGGTTTGAGTATGAAATGATCCTCTCTACTAAAGGCTCTAGGGCACTCCTTTCGATAGACATGGTTAAGCTACTTGCATACAGGGAAAGTGGAAATTGCAAATAGAAACAGCGAAAAAACTCTTGATTTCTCTCAGTAGAATAAACAGAAAAATAAATGGACAAACGTTAATGAACATATTGGACCTAATCGTGCAATAGCTCTCAACTTAAAACGGTCTTTTTGGCATAGAATGCACAAGTTTCTGCTCGAATAAAAGGGGGTTTTGAAACTTTTTCTGGATTTTAGTTTTTAATTTTACCATGCACAAGATCATTCACATAGTACAGTGGATGTTGATTGACTGAGAAATTGTGTTGATTGAAGTGCGCGTACTTCATTTGCTACCGTGCAACCGGTGAGAAGAGAACTCAATGCCAAGCAAACCAAACAAATTATTTCAGAATATCCAATTTTAATCAAACTAGTTTGATTTTTACAGCAGCCATACTTGAAGGGCGCTTTTACCGATACCGAGTTTCTAACACAGATGCTCCAACATATCGAATATCGATGCGGCAACCGAATCACTCATCCGTAGCTAGCAAAACCCTTTTTTTAATTAAATCTAACCTTTCGGAGCGGCCGTGCGCAGAACTAGAAAACTTGGGCCCCGTTTTCCTCACCAGCATCGCCACGCAAGCGGCTAGCTGCCATCGTAGGCTAATAAATCATTTCGTCCCTTTTTGGCGCACAAATGCTTCCTTTACAGTTTTCCG
>NW_024428285.1:27500-30000 GCF_017562075.2 Anopheles merus | reverse complement strand
ACCAAACTTTGAACGCGGTAACTTGTACTCGGCACCGACATGGACACTTCCAAACCCAAGGAATGAGTTGTGAGTTTTACTAAGAGAAACAGGTAATTGGCCGTTACCTATAATTCTTGATATGTGCGGGGAGTTCCTTAAGGTTCTTCCTCCCAGAGATCGTCACTATCTGGGACGTACATTAATTTGTACCTACATTAGCGCACGCTTTTGTAGAGAGCATATCAAGACGTGAAGTGTTATGTTGGAGGTCGAGTGCGCTGCTTACCAAACTTTGAACGCGGTAACTTGTACTCGGCACCGACATGGACACTTCCAAACCCAAGGAATGAGTTGTGAGTTTTACTAAGAGAAACAGGTAATTGGCAGCGTTACCTATAATTCTTGATATGTGCGGGGAGTTCCTTAAGGTTCTTCCTCCCAGAGATCGTCACTATCTGGGACGTACATTAATTTGTACCTACATAGGCACACGCTTTTGTAGAGAGCATATCAAGACGTGAAGGGTTATGTTGGAGGTTGAGTGCGCTGCTTACCAAACTTTGAACGCGGTAACTTGTACTCGGCACCGACATGGACACTTCCAAACCCAAGGAATGAGTTGTGAGTTTTACTAAGAGAAACAGGTAATTGGCAGCGTTACCTATAATTCTTGATATGTGCGGGGAGTTCCTTAAGGTTCTTCCTCCCAGAGATCGTCACTATCTGGGACGTACATTAATTTGTACCTACATAGGCACACGCTTTTGTAGAGAGCATATCAAGACGTGAAGGGTTATGTTGGAGGTTGAGTGCGCTGCTTACCAAACTTTGAACGCGGTAACTTGTACTCGGCACCGACATGGACACTTCCAAACCCAAGGAATGAGTTGTGAGTTTTACTAAGAGAAACAGGTAATTGGCAGCGTTACCTATAATTCTTGATATGTGCGGGGAGTTCCTTAAGGTTCTTCCTCCCAGAGATCGTCACTATCTGGGACGTACATTAATTTGTACCTACATAGCGCACGCTTTTGTAGAGAGCATATCAAGACGTGAAGTGTTATGTTGGAGGTCGAGTGCGCTGCTTACCAAACTTTGAACGCGGTAACTTGTACTCGGCACCGACATGGACACTTCCAAACCCAAGGAATGAGTTGTGAGTTTTACTAAGAGAAATAGGTGATTGGCCGTTCTCACCTATAAGTCTTGATATGTGCGGGGAGTTCCTTAAGGTTCTTCCTCCCAGAGATCGTCACTATCTGGGACGTACATTAATTTGTACCTGCATTAGCGCACGCTTTTGTAGAGAGCATATCAAGACACGGGACGTGTTGTGTTGGAGGTCGAGTGCGCTGCTTACCAAACTTTGAACGCGGTAACTTGTACTCGGCGCCGGCATGGACACGCCCAAACCCTAGTCTTGATGTGTGCGGGAAGTTCCTTAAGGTTCTTCCTCCCAGAGATCGTCACTATCTGGGACGTGCATTAATTTGTACCTACTCTAGCGCACGCTTTTGTAGAGAGCATATCAAGACGTCTCGTAAGAGACAACACTTGTACTTGTACAAGTTTGAGTAACCCATTGTTGCAGGTCGAGTGTGTTGCATACCAAACTTTGAACGCGGTTACGCCACTCGGCGCCGAAAGGCACTCTTTAAACCCTAGGCAGGGGATCACTCGGCTCATGGATCGATGAAGACCGCAGCTAAATGCGCGTCATAATGTGAACTGCAGGACACATGAACATTGATAAGTTGAACGCATATGGCGCATCGGACGTTTAATCCCGACCGATGCACACATTCTTGAGTGCCTACTAATTACCAAAGTCTCATTTAGTTAACTACAGTGGCCGTCCGCGAAGGTGCCCGGGTCATCCGACGCACTGGGCGGTCGCTGTGCATAATGACGTGCTTGGTCCCCGTCTGCGGGTCCTCGGGCGTTGAAAGTGGACACTCTCGAGCGTATGTTGGATGCGTTTCGTGTTGGTGGTGTTTGATGCGTAGGGTTTGTGGTGTGTGTCAAGCCGCATGGTTCGAACTAATGCTACGTCGTTCCCGATGGCCACCGGCAGTCTACTCTCCAGGCTAAAGTCGGCTCGTCTAGGGATTCGGAAAGCTAAGTCGCTGTAACTCATGTGGCCCATACACGGCGTTGCGCTACCACGCTAAGTTAGCCCTACATATACAAGTATCAACCCACGGCACGGGCGTAGCCGTAATACTTACGTCTCGGTTATACCACGTAGGCCTCAAGTGATGTGTGACTACCCCCTAAATTTAAGCATATTAATAAGGGGAGGAAGAGAAACCAACCGGGATTCCCTGAGTAGCTGCGAGCGAAACGGGAAAAGCTCAGCACGTAGGGACGGCATGGAAACGTGCCTGTCCGATTCCGTGTACTGGACCGGTCCGTTATCTATCACGCACTGTGCACTTCAAGTTCAACTTGAAGGTGGCCCATTCTCCCATAGAGGGTGATAGGCCCGTGGAAAGGCATGAGGTGAGGTGATAGACGG
>NW_024428285.1:0-22500 GCF_017562075.2 Anopheles merus | reverse complement strand
TCTTCCTTGTCAGACGAGTGACTTGACATAGGTTGGAGATGGACGCGTAACACTAATGAGCTTGTCGGCGTTCCTCCTTCTTGACTTGATTGTCTTGATGCGAGGAACGTGCAGACCACACCAGTAAGCTTACATGCTCTCGTTACAAGTTGTATATGTTGACCCGTTTGGGCCGGTTGCCTTGCGCATGATGATGTTGACCATGTTTGGTTAACGTGTCGTGTGTCGAGGTGGTCGGTCTTGGTAGTAGGATGTCTTGTGCATGGCGTGTTGACCTCGTCGGTCGATGTGTCGTGTACGAGATGACCTACTTGCCCGTCGGTTGTCCAAGTTGTATGATGTGTTGACTTAGTCGACGTGTCATGTGCTTGGATGATTGGCGTACGGGTCATGTATGGTGTACTTCCTTCGGTTGAAGGGATGTACTAGTACATACTTGTATTAATTGTTTATTTCACGATCTGGTCTTTTGATTGGATCGTGAAAAAACGCTAAGTCCAAGAATCCTGAACTCGAGAGGAAAGCGCTGATGGCAACCTTTTTGACAGGACGTCCCTAGAAAACGGCTTTTTCCTTTTCGGCATTAAGTGGCATGTTTAACGTGGCTAGAACATCAATTATCCTGCAAATGGCACTCAAGCTTGGCAAAAGTCTCGAAACACTCCTATCTTGACGCACCTGCAACCGCAACACGATGCAAAACAAATTGCACGAGCTACTGATACTTGTACCATGCACGGTACACGGTTCCGAAAATTACGCCTGAAAGTATGCAATTTGGTGCTACCCTAGGGAACTTGTATGGGGAAGCCTACCTACGCGTGTCGCACGTTGCAAGTTGCATGGTCGTCGATCAGAGGCATGCAAAAGCACCTATCTAGGGGAATTACTCTACGTTCTAGTAGCTAGTGCGATTTTCCGGTCCAGCACGGCAGTACGCCTGCATGCATACAATCCATGTACCAACCATGTACCTAGGCGTTGGTCAGTAGCTTTTGGCGCCACATGGAGAAAGTATTCGAGTTCAGATTTCTGGGACTTAGCGTATTTTTCAAAACTATTAATGGAAATTAAACTATAAATGGGTCTCAAGCTAGGCGTTGGTCAGTAGCTTTTGGCGCCACATGGAGGAAGTATTCGAGTTCAGATTTCTGGGACTTAGCGTATTTTTCAAAACTATTAATTTAAATTAAACTATAAATGGGTCTCAAGCTAGGCGTTGGTCAGTAGCTTTTGGCGCAACATGGAGGAAGTATTCGAGTTCAGATTTCTGGGACTTAGCGTATTTTTCAAAACTATTAATGGAAATTAAACTATAAATGGGTCTCAAGCTAGGCGTTGGTCAGTAGCTTTTGGCGCAACATGGAGGAAGTATTCGAGTTCAGATTTCTGGGACTTAGCGTATTTTTCAAAACTATTAATGGAAATTAAACTATAAATGGGTCACAAGCTAGGCGTTGGTCAGTAGCTTTTGGCGCCACATGGAGGAAGTATTCGAGTTCAGATTTCTGGGACTTAGCGTATTTTTCAAAACTATTAATGGAAATTAAACTATAAATGGGTCTCAAGCTAGGCGTTGGTCAGTAGCTTTTGGCGCAACATGGAGGAAGTATTCGAGTTCAGATTTCTGGGACTTAGCGTATTTTTCAATCATATTAAACCGAATCAAACATAAAATGATGAAACCTACACGACGTTCCTAGGTTATGGACGAAAAGTGACGATTAGTGCCGGTCAGGATAGCCGTGCACCAAAATTGTGTACCGATCAGGGAAAGTACAACACGGAGGGCGCAGCCCGAGCGTACGCGTTCATGGATGTCCATGTTGGTACAAGTTGCCGGTCAGGATAGCCGTGCACCAAAATTGTGTACCGATCAGGGAAAGTACAACACGGAGGGCGCAGCCCGAGCGTACGCGTTCATGGATGTCCATGTTGGTACAAGTTGCCGGTCAGGATAGCCGTGCACCAAAATTGTGTACCGATCAGGGAAAGTACAACACGGAGGGCGCAGCCCGAGCGTACGCGTTCATGGATGTCCATGTTGGTACAAGTTGCCGGTCAGGATAGCCGTGCACCAAAATTGTGTACCGATCAGGGAAAGTACAACACGGAGGGCGCAGCCCGAGCGTACGCGTTCATGGATGTCCATGTTGGTACAAGTTGCCGGTCAGGATAGCCGTGCACCAAAATTGTGTACCGATCAGGGAAAGTACACTACGTTCCTATGACTTGGGTGAAAAGTGTTGATAAAGTGCCGGATAGGATAGACGGTGGCTTATCGTACACATCACAAACAAAAACCCCTTAGTGAGCAGTAGCAAGTGTCGATGGAACAAAGCGAAGGCAATACAAACTGATCAAGTACAATAAAGAACGCTACGTACTAGGACTTCTGTCCAAGAATGGTGTCCGCGACGGGAGGGCAATGGTCGAGCAAGCAGGTTTCCCTAGTAAACCTTGTATGGTAAACATACCCAAGCGTGTCCGTATGCACGCAACGATAGTCACGAACGGGCACATACCTAGGGAAAGTACTCTACGTACTAGGACTTCTGTCCAAGAATGGTGTCCGCGACGGGAGGGCAATGGTCGAGCAAGCAGGTTTCCCTAGTAAACCTTGTATGGTAAACATACCCAAGCGTGTCCGTATGCACGCAACGATAGTCACGAACGGGCACATACCTAGGGAAAGTACTCTACGTACTAGGACTTCTGTCCAAGAATGGTGTCCGCGACGGGAGGGCAATGGTCGAGCAAGCAGGTTTCCCTAGTAAACCTTGTATGGTAAACATACCCAAGCGTGTCCGTATGCACGCAACGATAGTCACGAACGGGCACATACCTAGGGAAAGTACTCTACGTACTAGGACTTCTGTCCAAGAATGGTGTCCGCGACGGGAGGGCAATGGTCGAGCAAGCAGGTTTCCCTAGTAAACCTTGTATGGTAAACATACCCAAGCGTGTCCGTATGCACGCAACGATAGTCACGAACGGGCACATACCTAGGGAAAGTACTCTACGTACTAGGACTTCTGTCCAAGAATGGTGTCCGCGACGGGAGGGCAATGGTCGAGCAAGCAGGTTTCCCTAGTAAACCTTGTATGGTAAACATACCCAAGCGTGTCCGTATGCACGCAACGATAGTCACGAACGGGCACATACCTAGGGAAAGTACTCTACGTACTAGGACTTCTGTCCAAGAATGGTGTCCGCGACGGGAGGGCAATGGTCGAGCAAGCAGGTTTCCCTAGTAAACCTTGTATGGTAAACATACCCAAGCGTGTCCGTATGCACGCAACGATAGTCACGAACGGGCACATACCTAGGGAAAGTACTCTACGTACTAGGACTTCTGTCCAAGAATGGTGTCCGCGACGGGAGGGCAATGGTCGAGCAAGCAGGTTTCCCTAGTAAACCTTGTATGGTAAACATACCCAAGCGTGTCCGTATGCACGCAACGATAGTCACGAACGGGCACATACCTAGGGAAAGTACTCTACGTACTAGGACTTCTGTCCAAGAATGGTGTCCGCGACGGGAGGGCAATGGTCGAGCAAGCAGGTTTCCCTAGTAAACCTTGTATGGTAAACATACCCAAGCGTGTCCGTATGCACGCAACGATAGTCACGAACGGGCACATACCTAGGGAAAGTACTCTACGTACTAGGACTTCTGTCCAAGAATGGTGTCCGCGACGGGAGGGCAATGGTCGAGCAAGCAGGTTTCCCTAGTAAACCTTGTATGGTAAACATACCCAAGCGTGTCCGTATGCACGCAACGATAGTCACGAACGGGCACATACCTAGGGAAAGTACTCTACGTACTAGGACTTCTGTCCAAGAATGGTGTCCGCGACGGGAGGGCAATGGTCGAGCAAGCAGGTTTCCCTAGTAAACCTTGTATGGTAAACATACCCAAGCGTGTCCGTATGCACGCAACGATAGTCACGAACGGGCACATACCTAGGGAAAGTACTCTACGTACTAGGACTTCTGTCCAAGAATGGTGTCCGCGACGGTCGGGGAAGCAGGTTGCTTATCATGGCAAACAAGTAAATAGCTACCTTAAGAGAACGAAAGTTACTGTGGATGGAACAAAACGTGTGCCTAGAATTCCTTCCTGGTTTCCCTAGTAAACCTTGTATGGTAAACATACCCAAGCGTGTCCGTATGCACGCAACGATAGTCACGAACGGGCACATACCTAGGGAAAGTACTCTACGTACTAGGACTTCTGTCCAAGAATGGTGTCCGCGACGGGAGGGCAATGGTCGAGCAAGCAGGTTTCCCTAGTAAACCTTGTATGGTAAACATACCCAAGCGTGTCCGTATGCACGCAACGATAGTCACGAACGGGCACATACCTAGGGAAAGTACTCTACGTACTAGGACTTCTGTCCAAGAATGGTGTCCGCGACGGGAGGGCAATGGTCGAGCAAGCAGGTTTCCCTAGTAAACCTTGTATGGTAAACATACCCAAGCGTGTCCGTATGCACGCAACGATAGTCACGAACGGGCACATACCTAGGGAAAGTACTCTACGTACTAGGACTTCTGTCCAAGAATGGTGTCCGCGACGGGAGGGCAATGGTCGAGCAAGCAGGTTTCCCTAGTAAACCTTGTATGGTAAACATACCCAAGCGTGTCCGTATGCACGCAACGATAGTCACGAACGGGCACATACCTAGGGAAAGTACTCTACGTACTAGGACTTCTGTCCAAGAATGGTGTCCGCGACGGGAGGGCAATGGTCGAGCAAGCAGGTTTCCCTAGTAAACCTTGTATGGTAAACATACCCAAGCGTGTCCGTATGCACGCAACGATAGTCACGAACGGGCACATACCTAGGGAAAGTACTCTACGTACTAGGACTTCTGTCCAAGAATGGTGTCCGCGACGGGAGGGCAATGGTCGAGCAAGCAGGTTTCCCTAGTAAACCTTGTATGGTAAACATACCCAAGCGTGTCCGTATGCACGCAACGATAGTCACGAACGGGCACATACCTAGGGAAAGTACTCTACGTACTAGGACTTCTGTCCAAGAATGGTGTCCGCGACGGGAGGGCAATGGTCGAGCAAGCAGGTTTCCCTAGTAAACCTTGTATGGTAAACATACCCAAGCGTGTCCGTATGCACGCAACGATAGTCACGAACGGGCACATACCTAGGGAAAGTACTCTACGTACTAGGACTTCTGTCCAAGAATGGTGTCCGCGACGGGAGGGCAATGGTCGAGCAAGCAGGTTTCCCTAGTAAACCTTGTATGGTAAACATACCCAAGCGTGTCCGTATGCACGCAACGATAGTCACGAACGGGCACATACCTAGGGAAAGTACTCTACGTACTAGGACTTCTGTCCAAGAATGGTGTCCGCGACGGGAGGGCAATGGTCGAGCAAGCAGGTTTCCCTAGTAAACCTTGTATGGTAAACATACCCAAGCGTGTCCGTATGCACGCAACGATAGTCACGAACGGGCACATACCTAGGGAAAGTACTCTACGTACTAGGACTTCTGTCCAAGAATGGTGTCCGCGACGGGAGGGCAATGGTCGAGCAAGCAGGTTTCCCTAGTAAACCTTGTATGGTAAACATACCCAAGCGTGTCCGTATGCACGCAACGATAGTCACGAACGGGCACATACCTAGGGAAAGTACTCTACGTACTAGGACTTCTGTCCAAGAATGGTGTCCGCGACGGGAGGGCAATGGTCGAGCAAGCAGGTTTCCCTAGTAAACCTTGTATGGTAAACATACCCAAGCGTGTCCGTATGCACGCAACGATAGTCACGAACGGGCACATACCTAGGGAAAGTACTCTACGTACTAGGACTTCTGTCCAAGAATGGTGTCCGCGACGGGAGGGCAATGGTCGAGCAAGCAGGTTTCCCTAGTAAACCTTGTATGGTAAACATACCCAAGCGTGTCCGTATGCACGCAACGATAGTCACGAACGGGCACATACCTAGGGAAAGTACTCTACGTACTAGGACTTCTGTCCAAGAATGGTGTCCGCGACGGGAGGGCAATGGTCGAGCAAGCAGGTTTCCCTAGTAAACCTTGTATGGTAAACATACCCAAGCGTGTCCGTATGCACGCAACGATAGTCACGAACGGGCACATACCTAGGGAAAGTACTCTACGTACTAGGACTTCTGTCCAAGAATGGTGTCCGCGACGGGAGGGCAATGGTCGAGCAAGCAGGTTTCCCTAGTAAACCTTGTATGGTAAACATACCCAAGCGTGTCCGTATGCACGCAACGATAGTCACGAACGGGCACATACCTAGGGAAAGTACTCTACGTACTAGGACTTCTGTCCAAGAATGGTGTCCGCGACGGGAGGGCAATGGTCGAGCAAGCAGGTTTCCCTAGTAAACCTTGTATGGTAAACATACCCAAGCGTGTCCGTATGCACGCAACGATAGTCACGAACGGGCACATACCTAGGGAAAGTACTCTACGTACTAGGACTTCTGTCCAAGAATGGTGTCCGCGACGGGAGGGCAATGGTCGAGCAAGCAGGTTTCCCTAGTAAACCTTGTATGGTAAACATACCCAAGCGTGTCCGTATGCACGCAACGATAGTCACGAACGGGCACATACCTAGGGAAAGTACTCTACGTACTAGGACTTCTGTCCAAGAATGGTGTCCGCGACGGGAGGGCAATGGTCGAGCAAGCAGGTTTCCCTAGTAAACCTTGTATGGTAAACATACCCAAGCGTGTCCGTATGCACGCAACGATAGTCACGAACGGGCACATACCTAGGGAAAGTACTCTACGTACTAGGACTTCTGTCCAAGAATGGTGTCCGCGACGGGAGGGCAATGGTCGAGCAAGCAGGTTTCCCTAGTAAACCTTGTATGGTAAACATACCCAAGCGTGTCCGTATGCACGCAACGATAGTCACGAACGGGCACATACCTAGGGAAAGTACTCTACGTACTAGGACTTCTGTCCAAGAATGGTGTCCGCGACGGGAGGGCAATGGTCGAGCAAGCAGGTTTCCCTAGTAAACCTTGTATGGTAAACATACCCAAGCGTGTCCGTATGCACGCAACGATAGTCACGAACGGGCACATACCTAGGGAAAGTACTCTACGTACTAGGACTTCTGTCCAAGAATGGTGTCCGCGACGGGAGGGCAATGGTCGAGCAAGCAGGTTTCCCTAGTAAACCTTGTATGGTAAACATACCCAAGCGTGTCCGTATGCACGCAACGATAGTCACGAACGGGCACATACCTAGGGAAAGTACTCTACGTACTAGGACTTCTGTCCAAGAATGGTGTCCGCGACGGGAGGGCAATGGTCGAGCAAGCAGGTTTCCCTAGTAAACCTTGTATGGTAAACATACCCAAGCGTGTCCGTATGCACGCAACGATAGTCACGAACGGGCACATACCTAGGGAAAGTACTCTACGTACTAGGACTTCTGTCCAAGAATGGTGTCCGCGACGGGAGGGCAATGGTCGAGCAAGCAGGTTTCCCTAGTAAACCTTGTATGGTAAACATACCCAAGCGTGTCCGTATGCACGCAACGATAGTCACGAACGGGCACATACCTAGGGAAAGTACTCTACGTACTAGGACTTCTGTCCAAGAATGGTGTCCGCGACGGGAGGGCAATGGTCGAGCAAGCAGGTTTCCCTAGTAAACCTTGTATGGTAAACATACCCAAGCGTGTCCGTATGCACGCAACGATAGTCACGAACGGGCACATACCTAGGGAAAGTACTCTACGTACTAGGACTTCTGTCCAAGAATGGTGTCCGCGACGGGAGGGCAATGGTCGAGCAAGCAGGTTTCCCTAGTAAACCTTGTATGGTAAACATACCCAAGCGTGTCCGTATGCACGCAACGATAGTCACGAACGGGCACATACCTAGGGAAAGTACTCTACGTACTAGGACTTCTGTCCAAGAATGGTGTCCGCGACGGGAGGGCAATGGTCGAGCAAGCAGGTTTCCCTAGTAAACCTTGTATGGTAAACATACCCAAGCGTGTCCGTATGCACGCAACGATAGTCACGAACGGGCACATACCTAGGGAAAGTACTCTACGTACTAGGACTTCTGTCCAAGAATGGTGTCCGCGACGGTCGGGGAAGCAGGTTGCTTATCATGGCAAACAAGTTAAATAGCTACCTTAAGAGAACGAAAGTTACTGTGGATGGAACAAAAGTGTGCCTAGAATTCCTTCCAGGTTTCCCTAGTAAACCTTGTATGGTAAACATACCAAGCGTGTCCGTATGCACGCAACGATAGTCACGAACGGGCACATACCTAGGGAAAGTACTCTACGTACTAGGACTTCTGTCCAAGAATGGTGTCCGCGACGGGAGGGCAATGGTCGAGCAAGCAGGTTTCCCTAGTAAACCTTGTATGGTAAACATACCCAAGCGTGTCCGTATGCACGCAACGATAGTCACGAACGGGCACATACCTAGGGAAAGTACTCTACGTACTAGGACTTCTGTCCAAGAATGGTGTCCGCGACGGTCGGGGAAGCAGGTTTCTATCATGGCAAACAAGTTAAATAGCAACCTTAAGAGAACGAAAGTTACTGTGGATGGAACAAAACGTGTGCCGAGAATTCCTGGTTTCCCTAGTAAACCTTGTATGGTAAACATACCCAAGCGTGTCCGTATGCACGCAACGATAGTCACGAACGGGCACATACCTAGGGAAAGTACTCTACGTACTAGGACTTCTGTCCAAGAATGGTGTCCGCGACGGGAGGGCAATGGTCGAGCAAGCAGGTTTCCCTAGTAAACCTTGTATGGTAAACATACCCAAGCGTGTCCGTATGCACGCAACGATAGTCACGAACGGGCACATACCTAGGGAAAGTACTCTACGTACTAGGACTTCTGTCCAAGAATGGTGTCCGCGACGGGAGGGCAATGGTCGAGCAAGCAGGTTTCCCTAGTAAACCTTGTATGGTAAACATACCCAAGCGTGTCCGTATGCACGCAACGATAGTCACGAACGGGCACATACCTAGGGAAAGTACTCTACGTACTAGGACTTCTGTCCAAGAATGGTGTCCGCGACGGGAGGGCAATGGTCGAGCAAGCAGGTTTCCCTAGTAAACCTTGTATGGTAAACATACCCAAGCGTGTCCGTATGCACGCAACGATAGTCACGAACGGGCACATACCTAGGGAAAGTACTCTACGTACTAGGACTTCTGTCCAAGAATGGTGTCCGCGACGGGAGGGCAATGGTCGAGCAAGCAGGTTTCCCTAGTAAACCTTGTATGGTAAACATACCCAAGCGTGTCCGTATGCACGCAACGATAGTCACGAACGGGCACATACCTAGGGAAAGTACTCTACGTACTAGGACTTCTGTCCAAGAATGGTGTCCGCGACGGGAGGGCAATGGTCGAGCAAGCAGGTTTCCCTAGTAAACCTTGTATGGTAAACATACCCAAGCGTGTCCGTATGCACGCAACGATAGTCACGAACGGGCACATACCTAGGGAAAGTACTCTACGTACTAGGACTTCTGTCCAAGAATGGTGTCCGCGACGGGAGGGCAATGGTCGAGCAAGCAGGTTTCCCTAGTAAACCTTGTATGGTAAACATACCCAAGCGTGTCCGTATGCACGCAACGATAGTCACGAACGGGCACATACCTAGGGAAAGTACTCTACGTACTAGGACTTCTGTCCAAGAATGGTGTCCGCGACGGGAGGGCAATGGTCGAGCAAGCAGGTTTCCCTAGTAAACCTTGTATGGTAAACATACCCAAGCGTGTCCGTATGCACGCAACGATAGTCACGAACGGGCACATACCTAGGGAAGTACTCTACGTACTAGGACTTCTGTCCAAGAATGGTGTCCGCGACGGGAGGGCAATGGTCGAGCAAGCAGGTTTCCCTAGTAAACCTTGTATGGTAAACATACCCAAGCGTGTCCGTATGCACGCAACGATAGTCACGAACGGGCACATACCTAGGGAAAGTACTCTACGTACTAGGACTTCTGTCCAAGAATGGTGTCCGCGACGGGAGGGCAATGGTCGAGCAAGCAGGTTTCCCTAGTAAACCTTGTATGGTAAACATACCCAAGCGTGTCCGTATGCACGCAACGATAGTCACGAACGGGCACATACCTAGGGAAAGTACTCTACGTACTAGGACTTCTGTCCAAGAATGGTGTCCGCGACGGGAGGGCAATGGTCGAGCAAGCAGGTTTCCCTAGTAAACCTTGTATGGTAAACATACCCAAGCGTGTCCGTATGCACGCAACGATAGTCACGAACGGGCACATACCTAGGGAAAGTACTCTACGTACTAGGACTTCTGTCCAAGAATGGTGTCCGCGACGGGAGGGCAATGGTCGAGCAAGCAGGTTTCCCTAGTAAACCTTGTATGGTAAACATACCCAAGCGTGTCCGTATGCACGCAACGATAGTCACGAACGGGCACATACCTAGGGAAAGTACTCTACGTACTAGGACTTCTGTCCAAGAATGGTGTCCGCGACGGGAGGGCAATGGTCGAGCAAGCAGGTTTCCCTAGTAAACCTTGTATGGTAAACATACCCAAGCGTGTCCGTATGCACGCAACGATAGTCACGAACGGGCACATACCTAGGGAAAGTACTCTACGTACTAGGACTTCTGTCCAAGAATGGTGTCCGCGACGGGAGGGCAATGGTCGAGCAAGCAGGTTTCCCTAGTAAACCTTGTATGGTAAACATACCCAAGCGTGTCCGTATGCACGCAACGATAGTCACGAACGGGCACATACCTAGGGAAAGTACTCTACGTACTAGGACTTCTGTCCAAGAATGGTGTCCGCGACGGGAGGGCAATGGTCGAGCAAGCAGGTTTCCCTAGTAAACCTTGTATGGTAAACATACCCAAGCGTGTCCGTATGCACGCAACGATAGTCACGAACGGGCACATACCTAGGGAAAGTACTCTACGTACTAGGACTTCTGTCCAAGAATGGTGTCCGCGACGGTCGGGGAAGCAGGTTGCTTATCATGGCAAACAAGTTAAATAGCTACCTTAAGAGAACGAAAGTTACTGTGGATGGAACAAACGTGTGCCTAGAATTCCTTCCTGGTTTCCCTAGTAAACCTTGTATGGTAAACATACCCAAGCGTGTCCGTATGCACGCAACGATAGTCACGAACGGGCACATACCTAGGGAAAGTACTCTACGTACTAGGACTTCTGTCCAAGAATGGTGTCCGCGACGGGAGGGCAATGGTCGAGCAAGCAGGTTTCCCTAGTAAACCTTGTATGGTAAACATACCCAAGCGTGTCCGTATGCACGCAACGATAGTCACGAACGGGCACATACCTAGGGAAAGTACTCTACGTACTAGGACTTCTGTCCAAGAATGGTGTCCGCGACGGGAGGGCAATGGTCGAGCAAGCAGGTTTCCCTAGTAAACCTTGTATGGTAAACATACCCAAGCGTGTCCGTATGCACGCAACGATAGTCACGAACGGGCACATACCTAGGGAAAGTACTCTACGTACTAGGACTTCTGTCCAAGAATGGTGTCCGCGACGGGAGGGCAATGGTCGAGCAAGCAGGTTTCCCTAGTAAACCTTGTATGGTAAACATACCCAAGCGTGTCCGTATGCACGCAACGATAGTCACGAACGGGCACATACCTAGGGAAAGTACTCTACGTACTAGGACTTCTGTCCAAGAATGGTGTCCGCGACGGGAGGGCAATGGTCGAGCAAGCAGGTTTCCCTAGTAAACCTTGTATGGTAAACATACCCAAGCGTGTCCGTATGCACGCAACGATAGTCACGAACGGGCACATACCTAGGGAAAGTACTCTACGTACTAGGACTTCTGTCCAAGAATGGTGTCCGCGACGGGAGGGCAATGGTCGAGCAAGCAGGTTTCCCTAGTAAACCTTGTATGGTAAACATACCCAAGCGTGTCCGTATGCACGCAACGATAGTCACGAACGGGCACATACCTAGGGAAAGTACTCTACGTACTAGGACTTCTGTCCAAGAATGGTGTCCGCGACGGGAGGGCAATGGTCGAGCAAGCAGGTTTCCCTAGTAAACCTTGTATGGTAAACATACCCAAGCGTGTCCGTATGCACGCAACGATAGTCACGAACGGGCACATACCTAGGGAAAGTACTCTACGTACTAGGACTTCTGTCCAAGAATGGTGTCCGCGACGGGAGGGCAATGGTCGAGCAAGCAGGTTTCCCTAGTAAACCTTGTATGGTAAACATACCCAAGCGTGTCCGTATGCACGCAACGATAGTCACGAACGGGCACATACCTAGGGAAAGTACTCTACGTACTAGGACTTCTGTCCAAGAATGGTGTCCGCGACGGGAGGGCAATGGTCGAGCAAGCAGGTTTCCCTAGTAAACCTTGTATGGTAAACATACCCAAGCGTGTCCGTATGCACGCAACGATAGTCACGAACGGGCACATACCTAGGGAAAGTACTCTACGTACTAGGACTTCTGTCCAAGAATGGTGTCCGCGACGGGAGGGCAATGGTCGAGCAAGCAGGTTTCCCTAGTAAACCTTGTATGGTAAACATACCCAAGCGTGTCCGTATGCACGCAACGATAGTCACGAACGGGCACATACCTAGGGAAAGTACTCTACGTACTAGGACTTCTGTCCAAGAATGGTGTCCGCGACGGGTCGGGGAAGCAGGTTGCTTATCATGGCAAACAAGTTAAATACTACCTTAAGAGAACGAAAGTTACTGTGGATGGAACAAAACGTGTGGCCTAGAATTCCTTCCAGGTTTCCCTAGTAAACCTTGTATGGTAAACATACCCAAGCGTGTCCGTATGCACGCAACGATAGTCACGAACGGGCACATACCTAGGGAAAGTACTCTACGTACTAGGACTTCTGTCCAAGAATGGTGTCCGCGACGGGAGGGCAATGGTCGAGCAAGCAGGTTTCCCTAGTAAACCTTGTATGGTAAACATACCCAAGCGTGTCCGTATGCACGCAACGATAGTCACGAACGGGCACATACCTAGGGAAAGTACTCTACGTACTAGGACTTCTGTCCAAGAATGGTGTCCGCGACGGGAGGGCAATGGTCGAGCAAGCAGGTTTCCCTAGTAAACCTTGTATGGTAAACATACCCAAGCGTGTCCGTATGCACGCAACGATAGTCACGAACGGGCACATACCTAGGGAAAGTACTCTACGTACTAGGACTTCTGTCCAAGAATGGTGTCCGCGACGGGAGGGCAATGGTCGAGCAAGCAGGTTTCCCTAGTAAACCTTGTATGGTAAACATACCCAAGCGTGTCCGTATGCACGCAACGATAGTCACGAACGGGCACATACCTAGGGAAAGTACTCTACGTACTAGGACTTCTGTCCAAGAATGGTGTCCGCGACGGGAGGGCAATGGTCGAGCAAGCAGGTTTCCCTAGTAAACCTTGTATGGTAAACATACCCAAGCGTGTCCGTATGCACGCAACGATAGTCACGAACGGGCACATACCTAGGGAAAGTACTCTACGTACTAGGACTTCTGTCCAGAATGGTGTCCGCGACGGGAGGGCAATGGTCGAGCAAGCAGGTTTCCCTAGTAAACCTTGTATGGTAAACATACCCAAGCGTGTCCGTATGCACGCAACGATAGTCACGAACGGGCACATACCTAGGGAAAGTACTCTACGTACTAGGACTTCTGTCCAAGAATGGTGTCCGCGACGGGAGGGCAATGGTCGAGCAAGCAGGTTTCCCTAGTAAACCTTGTATGGTAAACATACCCAAGCGTGTCCGTATGCACGCAACGATAGTCACGAACGGGCACATACCTAGGGAAAGTACTCTACGTACTAGGACTTCTGTCCAAGAATGGTGTCCGCGACGGGAGGGCAATGGTCGAGCAAGCAGGTTTCCCTAGTAAACCTTGTATGGTAAACATACCCAAGCGTGTCCGTATGCACGCAACGATAGTCACGAACGGGCACATACCTAGGGAAAGTACTCTACGTACTAGGACTTCTGTCCAAGAATGGTGTCCGCGACGGGAGGGCAATGGTCGAGCAAGCAGGTTTCCCTAGTAAACCTTGTATGGTAAACATACCCAAGCGTGTCCGTATGCACGCAACGATAGTCACGAACGGGCACATACCTAGGGAAAGTACTCTACGTACTAGGACTTCTGTCCAAGAATGGTGTCCGCGACGGGAGGGCAATGGTCGAGCAAGCAGGTTTCCCTAGTAAACCTTGTATGGTAAACATACCCAAGCGTGTCCGTATGCACGCAACGATAGTCACGAACGGGCACATACCTAGGGAAAGTACTCTACGTACTAGGACTTCTGTCCAAGAATGGTGTCCGCGACGGGAGGGCAATGGTCGAGCAAGCAGGTTTCCCTAGTAAACCTTGTATGGTAAACATACCCAAGCGTGTCCGTATGCACGCAACGATAGTCACGAACGGGCACATACCTAGGGAAAGTACTCTACGTACTAGGACTTCTGTCCAAGAATGGTGTCCGCGACGGGAGGGCAATGGTCGAGCAAGCAGGTTTCCCTAGTAAACCTTGTATGGTAAACATACCCAAGCGTGTCCGTATGCACGCAACGATAGTCACGAACGGGCACATACCTAGGGAAAGTACTCTACGTACTAGGACTTCTGTCCAAGAATGGTGTCCGCGACGGGAGGGCAATGGTCGAGCAAGCAGGTTTCCTAGTAAACCTTGTATGGTAAACATACCCAAGCGTGTCCGTATGCACGCAACGATAGTCACGAACGGGCACATACCTAGGGAAAGTACTCTACGTACTAGGACTTCTGTCCAAGAATGGTGTCCGCGACGGGAGGGCAATGGTCGAGCAAGCAGGTTTCCTAGTAAACTTGTATGGTAAACATACCCAAGCGTGTCCGTATGCACGCAACGATAGTCACGAACGGGCACATACCTAGGGAAAGTACTCTACGTACTAGGATCTGTCCAAGAATGGTGTCCGCGACGGGAGGAAGGGCAATGGTCGAGCAAGCAAGGTTTCCCTAGTAAACCTTGTATGGTAAACATACCCAAGTGTCCGTATGCACGCAACGATAGTCACGAACGGGCATACCTAGGGAAAGTACTCTACGTACTAGGACTTCTGTCCAAGAATGGTGTCCGCGACGGGAGGGCAATGGTCGAGCAAGCAGGTTTCCTAGTAAACCTTGTATGGTAAACATACCCAAGCGTGTCCGTATGCACGCAACGATAGTCACGAACGGGCACAACCTAGGGAAAGTACTCTACGTACTAGGACTTCTGTCCAAGAATGGTGGTCCGCGACGGGAGGGCAATGGTCGAGCAAGCAGGTTTCCCTAGTAAACTTGTATGGTAAACATACCCAAGCGTGTCCGTATGCACGCAACGATAGTCACGAACGGGCACATACCTAGGGAAAGTACTCTACGTACTAGGACTTCTGTCCAAGAATGGTGTCCGCGAGGGGAGGGCAATGGTCGAGCAAGCAGGTTTCCTAGTAAAACCTTGTATGGTAAAAATACCCAAGCGTGTCCGTATGCACGCAACGATAGTCACGAACGGGCACATACCTAGGGAAAGTACTCTACGTACTAGGACTTCTGTCCAAGAATGGTGTCCGCGACGGGAGGGCAATGGTCGAGCAAGCAGGTTCCCTAGTAAACCTTGTATGGTAAACATACCCAAGCGGTGTCGTATGCACGCAACGATAGTCACGAACGGGCACATACCTAGGGAAAGTACTCTACGTACTAGGACTTCTGTCCAAGAATGGTGTCCGCGACGGGAGGGCAATGGTCGAGCAAGCCAGGTTTCCCTAGTAAACCTTGTATGGTAAACATACCAAGCGTGTCCGTATGCACGCAACGATAGTCACGAAAGGGCACATACTAGGGAAAGTACTCTACGTACTAGGACTTCTGTCCAAGAATGGTGTCCGCGACGGGAGGGCAATGGTCGAGCAAGCAGGTTTCCCTAGTAAACCTTGTATGGTAAACATACCCAAGCGTGTCCGTATGCACGCAACGATAGTCACGAACGGGCACATACTAGGGAAAGTACTCTACGTACTAGGACTTCTGTCCAAGAATGTGTCCGCGACGGGAGGGCAATGGTCGAGCAAGCAGGTTTCCCTAGTAAACTTGTATGGTAAACATACCCAAGCGTGTCCGTATGCACGCAACGATAGTCACGAACGGGCACATACCTAGGGAAAGTACTCTACGTACTAGGACTTCTGTCCAAGAATGGTGTCCGCGACGGGAGGGCAATGGTCGAGCAAGCAGGTTTCCCTAGTAAACCTTGTATGGTAAACAACGCGTGTCCGTATGCACGCAACGATAGTCACGAACGGGCACATACCTAGGGAAAGTACTCTACGTACTAGGACTTCTGTCCAAGAATGGGTCCGCGACGGGAGGGCAATGGTCGAGCAAGCAGGTTTCCTAGTAAACCTGTATGGTAAACATACCCAAGCGTGTCCGTATGCACGCAACGATAGTCACGAACGGGCACATACCTAGGGAAAGTACTCTACGTACTAGGACTTCTGTCCAAGAATGGTGTCCGCGACGGGGAGGGCAATGGTCGAGCAAGCAGGTTCCCTAGTAAACCTGTATGGTAAACATACCCAAGCGTGTCCGTATGCACGCAACGATAGTCACGAACGGGCACATACCTAGGAAAGTACTACGTACTAGGACTTCTGTCCAAGAATGGTGTCCGCGACGGGAGGGCAATGGTCGAGCAAGCAGGTTTCCTAGTAAACCTTGTATGGTAAACATACCCAAGCGTGTCCGTATGCACGCAACGATAGTCACGAACGGGCACATACCTAGGGAAAGTACTCTACGTACTAGGACTTCTGTCCAAGAATGGTGTCCGCGACGGGAGGGCAATGGTCGAGCAAGCAGGTTCCCTAGTAAACCTGTATGGTAAACATACCCAAGCGTGTCCGTATGCACGCAACGATAGTCACGAACGGGCATACCTAGGGAAAGTACTCTACGTACTAGGACTTCTGTCCAAGAATGGTGTCCGCGACGGGAGGGCAATGGTCGAGCAAGCAGGTTTCCTAGTAAACCTTGTATGGTAAACATACCCAAGCGTCCGTATGCACGCAACGATAGTCACGAACGGGCACATACCTAGGGAAAGTACTCTACGTACTAGGACTTCTGTCCAAGAATGGTGTCGCGACGGGGAGGGCAATGGTCGAGCAAGCAGGTTTCCCTAGTAAACCTTGTATGGTAAACATACCCAAGCGTGTCCGTATGCACGCACGATAGTCGAACGGGACATACCTAGGGAAAGTACTCTACGTACTAGGACTTCTGTCCAAGAATGGTTCCGCGACGGGAGGGCAATGGTCGAGCAAGCAGGTTTCCTAGTAAACCTTGTATGGTAAACATACCCAAGCGTGTCCGTATGCACGCAACGATAGTCACGAACGGGCACATACCTAGGGAAAGTACTCTAGTACTAGGACTTCTGTCCCAAGAATGGTGTCCGGACGGGGAGGGCAATGGTCGAGCAAGCAGGTTCCCTAGTAAACCTTGTATGGTAAACATACCCAAGGTGTCCGTATGCACGCAACGATAGTCACGAACGGGCACATACCTAGGGAAAGTACTCTACGTACTAGGACTTCTGTCCAAGAATGGTGTCCGCGACGGTCGGGGAAGCAGGTTGCTATCATGGCAAACAAGTTAAATTGCTACCTAAGAGAACGAAAGTTACTGTGCATGGAACAAAACGTGTGCCTAGAATTCCTTCCTGGTTTCTAGTAAACCTTGTATGGTAAACATACCCAAGCGTGTCCGTATGCACGCAACGATAGTCACGAACGGGCACATACCTAGGGAAAGTACTCTAGTACTAGGACTTCTGTCCAAGAATGGTGTCCGCGACGGGAGGGCAATGGTCGAGCAAGCAGGTTCCCTAGTAAACCTGTATGGTAAACATACCCAAGCGTGTCCGTATGCACGCAACGATAGTCACGAACGGGCACATACCTAGGGAAAGTACTCTACGTACTAGGACTTCTGTCAAGAATGGTGTCCGCGACGGGAGGGCAATGGTCGAGCAAGCAGGTTCCCTAGTAAACCTTGTATGGTAAACATACCCAAGCGTGTCCGTATGCACGCAACGATAGTCACGAACGGGCACATACCTAGGGAAAGTACTCTACGTACTAGGACTTCTGTCCAAGAATGGTGTCGCGACGGGGAGGGCAATGGTCGAGCAAGCAGGTTCCCTAGTAAACCTTGTATGGTAAACATACCCAAGCGTGTCCGTATGCACGCAACGATAGTCACGAACGGGCACATACCTAGGGAAAGTACTCTACGTACTAGGACTTCTGTCCAAGAATGGTGTCCGCGACGGGAGGGCAATGGTCGAGCAAGCAGGTTTCCCTAGTAAACCTTGTATGGTAAACATACCCAAGCGTGTCCGTATGCACGCAACGATAGTCACGAACGGGCACATACCTAGGGAAAGTACTTAGTACTAGGACTTCTGTCCAAGAATGGTGTCCGCGACGGGAGGGCAATGGTCGAGCAAGCAGGTTTCCCTAGTAAACCTGTATGGTAAACATACCCAAGCGTGTCCGTATGCACGCAACGATAGTCACGAACGGGCACATACCTAGGGAAAGTACTCTACGTACAGGACTTCTGTCCAAGAATGGTGTCCGCGACGGGGAGGGCAATGGTCGAGCAAGCAGGTTTACCTAGTAAACCTTGTATGGTAAACATACCCAAGCGTGTCCGTATGCACGCAACGATAGTCACGAACGGGCACATACCTAGGGAAAGTACTCTACGTACTAGGACTTCTGTCCAAGAATGGTGTCCGCGACGGGAGGGCAATGGTCGAGCAAGCAGTTTCCTAGTAAACCTTGTATGTAAACATACCCAAGCGTGTCCGTATGCACGCAACGATAGTCACGAACGGGCACATACCTAGGGAAAGTACTCTACGTACTAGGACTTCTGTCCAAGAATGGTGTCCGCGACGGGAGGGCAATGGTCGAGCAAGCAGGTTTCCCTAGTAAACCTTGTATGGTAAACATACCCAAGCGTGTCCGTATGCACACGCAACGATAGTCACGAACGGGCACATACCTAGGGAAAGTACTCTACGTACTAGGACTTGGTCCAAGAATGGTGTCCGCGACGGGAGGGCAAGTCGAGCAAGAGGTTCCATAGTAAACCTTGTATGGTAAAAAATACCCAAGCGTGTCCGTATGCACGCAAGATAGTCACGAACGGGCACATACCTAGGGAAAGTACTCTACGTACTAGGATTCTGTCCAAGAATGGTGTCCGCGACGGGAGAGGCAATGGTCGAGCAAGCAGGTTCCCTAGTAAACCTTGTATGGTAAACATACCCAAGCGTGTCCGTATGCACGCAACGATAGTCACGAACGGGCACATACCTAGGGAAAGTACTCTACGTACTAGGACTTCTGTCCAAGAATGGTGTGTCCGCGACGGGAGGGCAATGGTCGAGCAAGCAGGTTTCCTAGTAAACTTGTATGGTAAACATACCCAAGCGTGTCCGTATGCACGCAACGATAGTCACGAACGGGCACATACCTAGGGAAAGTACTCTACGTACTAGGATCTGTCCAAGAATGGTGTAGCGGCGACGGGAAAGGGCAATGTCGAGCAAGCAGGTTTACCTAGTAAAACCTTGTATGGTAAACATACCCAAGCGTGTCGTATGCACGCAACGATAGTCACGAACGGGCACATACCTAGGGAAAGTACTCTACGTACTAGGACTTCTGTCCAAGAATGGTGTCCGCGACGGGAGGCAATGGTCGAGCAAGCAGGTTTCCCTAGTAAACCTTGTATGGTAAACATACCCAGCGTGTCCGTATGCACGCAACGATAGTCACGAACGGGCACATACCTAGGGAAAGTACTTACGTACTAGGACTTCTGTCCAAGAATGGTGTCCGCGACGGAGGGCAATGGTCGAGCAAGCAGTTTCCCTAGTAAACCTTGTATGGTAAACATACCCAAGCGTGTCCGTATGCACGCAACGATAGTCACGAACGGGCACATACCTAGGGAAAGTACTCTACGTACTAGGACTTCTGTCCAAGAATGGTGTCCGCGACGGGAGGGCAATGTCGAGCAAGCAGGTTCCCTAGTAAACCTTGTATGGTAAACATACCCAAGCGTGTCCGTATGCACGCAACGATAGTCACGAACGGGCACATACCTAGGAAAGTACTCTACGTACTAGGACTTCTGTCCAAGAATGGTGTCCGCGACGGAGAGGGCAATGGTCGAGCAAGCAGGTTTCCTAGTAAACCTTGATGGTAAACATACCCAAGCGTGTCCGTATGCACGCAACGATAGTCACGAACGGGCACATACCTAGAAGTAAGTACTCTACGTACTAGGGACTTCTGTCCAAGAAGGTGTCCGCGACGGGGGCAAATGGTCGAGCAAGCAGGTTTCCCTAGTAAACTTGTATGGTAAACATACCAAGCGTGTCCGTATGCACGCAACGATAGTCACGAACGGGCACATACTAGGGAAAGTACTCTACGTACTAGGTTTTCTGCCCAAGAATGGTGTCCGCGACGGGAGGGCAATGGTCGAGCAAGCAGGTTTCCCTAGTAAACCTTGTATGGTAAACATACCCAAGCGTGTCCGTATGCACGCAACGATAGTCACGAACGGGCACATACCTAGGGAAAGTACTCTACGTACTAGGACTTCTGTCCAGAATGGTGTCCGCGGACGGGAGGGCAATGGTCGAGCAAGCAGGTTTCCATAGTAAACCTTGTATGGTAAACATACCCAAGCGTGTCCGTATGCACGCAACGATAGTCACGAACGGGCACATACCTAGGGAAAGTACTCTACGTACTAGGACTTCTGTCCAGAATGGTGTCCGCGACGGGAGGGCAATGGTCGAGCAAGCAGGTTTCCCTAGTAAACTTGTATGGTAAACATACCCAAGCGTGTCCGTATGCACGCAACGATAGTCACGAACGGGCAATACCTAGGGAAAGTACTCTACGTACTAGGACTTCTGTCCAAGAATGGTGTCCGCGACGGGAGGGCAATGGTTCGAGCAAGCAGGTTTCCCTAGTAAACCTTGTATGGTAAACACCAAAGCGGGTCCGTATGCACGCAACGATAGTCACGAACGGGCACATACCTAGGGAAAGTACTCTACGTACTAGGACTTCTGTCCAAGAATGGTGTCCGCGACGGGAGGGCAATGGTCGAGCAAGCAGGTTTCCCTAGTAAACCTTGTATGGTAAACATACCAAGCGTGTCCGTATGCACGCAACGATAGTCACGAACGGGCACATACTAGGGAAAGTACTCTACGTACTAGGACTTCTGTCCAAGAATGGTGTCCGCGACGGAGGGCAATGGCGGCAAGCAGGTTTCCCTAGTACAACCTTGTATGGTAAACATACCAAAGCGTGTCCGTATGCACCCGCAACGATAGTCACGAACGGGCACATACCTAGGGAAAGTACTCTACGTACTAGGACTTCTGTCCAAGAATGGTGTCCGCGACGGGAGGGCAATGGTCGAGCAAGCAGGTTTCCCTAGTAAACCTGTATGGTAAAACATACCAAGCGTGTCCGTATGCACGCAACGATAGTCACGAACGGGCACATACCTAGGGAAAGTACTCTACGTACTAGGACTTCTGTCCAGAATGGTGTCCGCGACGGGAGGCAAGGTCGAGCAAGCAGGTTTCCTAGTAAACCTTGTATGGTAAACATACCCAAGCGTGTCCGTATGCACGCAACGATAGTCACGAACGGGCACATACCTAGGGAAAGTACTCTACGTACTAGGACTTCTGTCCAAGAATGGCTGTCCGCGAAAGGGACGGCGGCGGGCAATGGTCGAGCAAGCAGGTTTCCATAGTAAACCTGTATGGTAAACATACCCAAGCGTGTCCGTATGCACGCAACGATAGTCACGAACGGGCACATA
The DNA here is from genome assembly GCF_017562075.2 of Anopheles merus. Lineage (NCBI taxonomy): Eukaryota > Metazoa > Arthropoda > Insecta > Diptera > Culicidae > Anopheles > Anopheles merus. The sequence goes on along the minus strand of NW_024428285.1, from coordinate 527 downwards.
CCTAGGGAAAGTACTCTACGTACTAGGACTTCTGTCCAAGAATGGTGTCCGCGACGGGAGGGCAATGGTCGAGCAAGCAGGTTTCCCTAGGAAAACTTGTATGGTAAACATACCCAAGCGTGTCCGTATGCACGCAACGATAGTCACGAACGGGCACATACCTAGGGAAAAGTACTCTACGTACTAGGACTTCTGTCCAAGAATGGTGTCCGCGACGGGAGGGCAATGGTCGAGCAAGCAGGTTTCCCTAGTAAACCTGTATGGTAAACATACCAAGCGTGTCCGTATGCACGCAACGATAGTCACGAACGGGCACATACCTGGAAAGTACTTACGTACTAGGATTCTGTCCAAGAATGGTGTCCGCGACGGAGGGCAATGGTCGAGCAAGCAGGTTTCCCTAGTAAACCTTGTATGGTAAACATACCAAAGCGTGTCCGTATGCACGCAACGATAGTCACGAACGGGCACATACCTAGGGAAAGTACTTACGTACTAGGACTTCTGTCCAAGATGGTGTCCGCGAC
>NW_024428284.1:0-33383 GCF_017562075.2 Anopheles merus | reverse complement strand
AATAGGTGGCAACAAAACTCAACATCAATTTCAAGGCCATTGAAATAGTGCAAGATGGCTTCATTTGGATGAAACAAGGCCGTAACAACGATAATGAATGGCAACAAAACTCAACATCAAATTTCAAGGCCATTGAAATAGTGCAAGATGGCTTCATTGGATGAACATGGCCGTAACAACGATCATAGATGCAACAAAACTGAACATCAAATTCAAGGCCATTGAAATAGTGCAGGATGGCTTCATTTGGATGAAACACGGCCGTAACAACGATAATAGATGGCAACAAAACTCAACATCAAATTTCAAGGCCATTGAAATAGTGCAAGATGGCTTCATTTGGATGAAATATGGCCGTAACAACGATAATAGATGGCAACAAACTCACACATCAAATTTCACGGCCTTTAGAGTGCAAGATGGCTTCATTTGGATGAAACATGGCCGTAACAAACGATCATAGATGGCACAATGCTCAACATCAAATTTCAAGGCCATTGAAATAGTGCAAGATGGCTTCATTTGGATGAAACATGCCGCCGTAACAACGATAATAGATGGCAATAAAACTCAACATCAAATTTCACGCCCATTGAAACAGGGCAAGATGGCTTCATTTGTATGAAACATGGCCGTAACAACAATAATAAATGGCAACAAAACTCAACATCAAATTTCAGACCATTGAAATAGTGCAAGATGGCTTCAATTGGATGAAAACATGGCCGTAACAACGATAATCGATGGCAACAAAACTCAACATCAAATTTCAAGGCATTGAAATAGGGCAAGATGGTTTCATTTGGATGAAACATGGCCGTAACAACGATAATAGATGGCAACAAAACTCAACATCAAATTTCAAGGCCATTGAAATAGTGCAAGATGGCTTCATTTGGATGAAACATGGCCGTCGTAACAACGATCATAGATGGCAACAATGCTCAACATCAAATTTCAAGGCCATTGAAATAGTGCAAGATGGCTTCATTTGGATGAAACATGGCCGTAACAACGATAATAGATGGCAATAAAACTCAACATCAAATTTCACGCCCATTGAAACAGGGCAAGATGGCTTCATTTGGATGAAACATGGCCGTAACAACGATAATAGATGGCAACAAAACTCAACATCAAATTTCAAGGCCATTGAAATAGTGCAAGATGGCTTCATTTGGATGAAACATGGCCGTAACAACGATAATGATGGCAACAAAACTCAACATCAAATTTCAAGGCCATTGAAATAGTGCAAGAGGCAATTTGGATGAAACATGGCCGTAACAACGATCATAGATGGAACAATGCTCAAATCAAATGTCAAGGCCATTGAAATAGTGCAAGATGGCTTCATTTGGATGAAACATGGCCGTAACAACGATAATAGATGGCAATAAAACTCAACATCAAATTTCACGCCCATTGAAACAGGGCAAGATGGCTTCATTTGTATGAAACATGGCCGTAAAAACGATAAAGATGGCAACAAAACTCAACATCAAAATTTCAAGGCCATTGAAATAGGGCAAGATGGCTTCATTTGATGATGAAATATGGCCGTAACAACGATAATAGATGGCAACAAAAACTGAACATCAAATTTCCACGGCCTTTAGAGTGCAAGATGGTTCATTTGGATGAAACATGGCCGTAACAACGATAATAGATGGCAACAAACTCACATCAAATTTCAAGGCCATGAAATAGGGCAAGATGTTTCATTTGGATGAAACATGGCCGTAACAACGATAAGATGGCAACAAAATCAACATCAAATTTCAAGGCCATTGAAATAGTGCAAGATGGCTTCATTTGGATGAAACATGGCCGTAACAACGATAAAAGATGGCAATAAACTCAACATCGAATTTCACGGCCATTGAAATAGGGCAAGAAGCTGGCCCATTGATGAAACATGGCCGTAACAACGATAATAGATGGCAACAAAACTCAACATCAAATTTCAAGGCCATTGAAATAGGGCAAGATGGCTTCATTGGGATGAAACATGGCCGTAACAACGATCATAGATGGCAACAAAACTCAACATCAAATTTCAAGGCCATTGAAATAGTGCAAGATGGCTTCATTTGGATGAAATATGGCCGTAACAACGATCATAGATGGAAACAAAACTCAACATCAAATTTCAAGGCCATTGAAATAGTGCAAGATGGCTTCATTGGATGAAACATGGCGTAACAACGATAATACATGGCAACAAAACTCAACATCAAATTTCAAGGCCATTGAAATAGTGCAAGATGGCTTCATTTGGATGAAACATGGCCGTAACAACGATCATAGATGGCAACAAAACTCAACATCAAATTTCAAGGCCATTGAAATAGTGCAAGATGACTTCATTTGGATGAAACATGGCCGTAACAACGATCATAGATGGAAACAAAACTCAACATCAAATTTCAAGGCCATTGAAATAGTTCAAGATGGCTTCATTTGGATGAAACATGGCCGTTACAACGATAATAGATGGCAATAAAAACTCAAATCGAATTTCAAGGCCATTGAAATAGGACGAGGTGGTTTCATTTGGATGAAACATGGCCGTAACAACGATAATAGATGGCAACAAAACTCAACATCAAATTTCAAGGCATCGAAATAGTGCAAGATGGCTTCATTTGGATGAAACATGGCCGTAACAACGATAATAGATGGCAACAAAACTCAACATCAAATTTCAAGCCATGGAATAGTGCAAGATGGCTTCATTTGGATGAAACATGGCCGTAACAACGATAATAGATGGCAACAAAACTCAACATCAAATTTCAAGGCCATTGAAATAGGGCAAGATGGCTTCATTTGGATGAAACATGGCCGTAACAACGATAATAGATGGCAACAAAACTCAACATCAAATTTCAAGCCATTGAAATAGTGCAAGATGGCTTCATTTGGATGAAACATGGCCGTAACAACGATCATAGATGGCAACAAAACTCAACATCAAATTTCAAGGCCATTGAAATAGTGCAAGATGGCTTCATTTGGATGAAACATGGCTGTAACATCGATAATAGATGGCAACAAAACTCAACATCAAATTTCAAGGCCATTGAAATAGTGCAAGATGGCTTCATTTCGATGAAACATGGCCGTAACAACGATCATAGATGGCAACAAAACTCAACATCAAATTTCAAGGCCATTGAAATAGTGCAAGATGGTCATTTGGATGAAACATGGCCGTACACAACGATAATAGATGGCAACAAAACTCAACATCAAATTTCAAGGCCATTGAAATAGCGCAAGATGGCTTCATTTGGATGAAACATGGCCGTAACAACGATAATAGATGGCAACAAAACTCAACATCAAATTTCAAGGCCATTGAAATAGTGCAAGATGGCTTCATTTGGATGAAATATGGCCATAACAACGATAATAGATGGCAACAAAACTCAACATCAAATTTCAAGGCCATTGAAATAGTGCAAGATGGCTTCATTTGGATGAAACATGCGTAACAACGATAATAGATGTTTGTTGAAATGGAGGCCATTGAAATAGGGCAAGATGGCTTCATTTGGATGAAACATGGCCGTAACAACGATAATAGATGGCAACAAAACTCAACATCAAATTTCAAGGCCATTGAAATAGTGCAAGATGGCTTCATTTGGATGAAACATGGCCGTAACAACGATCATAGATGGCAACAAAACTCAACATCAAATTTCAATTGAAATAGTGCAAGATGGCTTCATGTGGATGAAACATGGCCGTAACAACGATAATAGATGGCAACAAAACTCAACATCAAATTTCAAGGCCATTCAAATAGTGCAAGATGGCTTCATTTGGATGAAACATGGCCGTAAAACGATCATAGATGGCAACAAAACTCAACATCAAATTTCAGGCCATGAAATAGTGCAAGATGGCTTCATTTGATGAACATGGCCGTAACAACGATAATAGATGGCAACAAAACTCACATCAAATTTCAAGGCCATTGAAATAGTGCAAGATGGCTTCAATTGGATGAAACATGGCCGTAACAACGATAATAGATGGCAACAAAAATCAAACATCAATTTCAAGGCCATTGAAATAGGGCAAGATGGTTTCATTTGGATGAAACATGCCGTAACATTGATAATAGATGGCAACAAAACTCAACATCAAATTCAAGGCCATTGAAATAGTGCAAGATGGTTTCATTTGGAGAAATATGGCCCGTAACAACGAGAATAGATGGCAACAAAACTCAACATCAAATTTCAAGGCCATTGAAAGAGGGCAAGATGGCTTCATTGGATGAAACATGGCTGTTGACGCTTCGCTTGGATGTCAAATGATAACTTGACGAAAGTGAGTTTCGTCAAGTGAGAATGAGCACGGTAGGAAATGATGAGTAGCGGGTGAGTTGCCACTCGCGTGAGTGGCAATCATAGAAAAATTATAAATAGGGCAACATGATGAATACACTTTCTCTTGCACTTTGGAAATTCAACACACAGCGGTAAATATTCAGCCCACGCAAAATCATCCGAAACATACGCGATTGTTCATGGTGCCGTGACCAGGATTGTGCGAATATCTGGTTTTTAAATCGCAAGTTTCGATAATTGCATCGGGGTTTCGTTTTACCGCTTGTGCCACACACTTTTTGGATTGCCGCAAACTTACAGCTGATTTTGCCGCATCACGCAAGTCACTGTAATCGCAAACACCCACATCCACTAACATAATGGCCACACCGCCCGTTGTTTTGGCGTCCCGGCGGACTGTTTTATTGGGAATTCTCTCGCGATACGAGAAATTCATTAAGGATTTCGTCCCTGAACGGGATCAAGTAGAGGTGGAAATACGCGTTAAAAGGTTCGATAAGCTGTGTGCGGATTTGGAAGCTGTGCAGCAACAATTGGAAGATTCTGCCGACACTCCGGAAGAAGTGTCGCAAAATGCTACACTCAGAGAAAGTTTTGAGGATAGATTAATTCTTGTGCAATCCCAGCTTCAAGCAAGGTTACCAAAAGAGCAGTTTCAAAATGCCCAATCGAGTACCGGAGCGAATCCGTTAAAGGGCATCAAACTTCCTACCATTGCGCTGCCTGAATTCACGGGGGACTATATGCAATGGTTGACATCCGCGATACGTTTGAGTGCTTAATCATAATAATATGGATTTACCGGCCATTCAAAATTTCACTATTGCGCGCCGCGGTTAAAGGAGAAGCTGCTCAAGTGATAGAATCAATCACCATAAGCGCAGCTAATTATGATTTAGCATGGAACACTCTAACGGAGCGATACTCGAATGAATACCTCCTGAAAAAACGCCATTTGCAAGCAATGTTTGCCATCCCAGCTGTACAGAAGGAAAGCGTTGCAACATTGCACCACCTTGTAGATGAATTTGAGAGACACACAAAGATTTTGCAACACTTAGGAGAAGAAACAAATACATGGGGTAGCATTCTCGAGCATTTGCTATGCACTAAACTTCCGATAATTACTTTACGCGATTGGGAGGAGCAAGCCTCAAGCAATAACGATCCAGTTACGACAGTTTGATTTCGTTCTTGCACCGTCGTATGCGTGTATTGGAGACGTTGCTCAACAACTGTCATACGTCTCAGGGTAACGACCTAGCTCCCGTACGGAGAATGACCGTTCTTCGCCAAGCCAGTTTTGCTTCCACATCGCATGAAATGCCGAATTGCATGCTATGCAACTCCGCGCACAACCTTCTGAAATGTCCGCGTTTCGAGCGGATGGACCCGAAGGAACGCCATCGGTTTGCTATGACCTCGCGTTTGTGCTTAAATTGTTTACGCGATAATCATATGGCTCGAGATTGTCCATCACAGTACAAATGCCGTTACTGTAATGCCGCACACCACAAAATTGCACTACGCACATAACAGCCAAGCTTCTTCCACTACACACAGCATCACGCTCACCATAACCCAAATTTCACTGCACCTCAGCAACACACACACAACACCACTAGCGATCACACAGCCACAAACAATACACAACGCACATTTGCAGCAGCATTGCAGCATGCACCCGAACAAGTCATACTGCAAACTGCTATGATAAATATCATAGACGATTTCGGAATAGCACATCCTGCGCGGGCGCTGTTGGACAGCGCATCGCAACCGAATCTAATAAGCGATCGACTCGCTCATCGCTTACGGCTGAAGAAAAGTAATGTGAACATTACCGTCATTGGAGCAGGACAAGCTACAAAGACAGTACGGGAGTCCGTACAGGCACAGATTGTCTCTCGATCCAGTTCGTTCACTGTGAACACTGAGTTGTTGATTGTTGACAATTTGATTGCAAATCTACCAACGCGCGACATAGACATCAGCGATTGGAAGATACCACCTGGTTTCGCTTTAGCAGACCCTCTGTTCAACAAAGCTGCTCCTGTAGACCTCATTCTTGGTGCTCGTCATTACCACACTTTCTTTGAGAATGCAACTCAGTTCCGTCCTGCACCTCATCAGCCCGTGATGATAGACAGCGTTTTCGGCTGGGTAATGACTGGTCCAACTGGCCAGTGACAATTCTTCACCTAAAACCGATCCCACCGCATCATATACAATCGTCTGTATGGCATCCTTGGAGGATTCGTTACAAAGATTTTGGCAATTAGAAAATTTAACCATGAATGATGGATACTCACCAGACGAACGACATTGTGAATCGTTCTATAAGCATACCACCAAACGTGACGATAGTGGTAGATATATTGTTCGCCTACCGAAACAGCCCGACTTTGATGCAAAGCTCGGCCTTTCTAGACCTCAGGCCATTCGTCGTTTTGAGCTTCTCGAGCGGAGATTGGAACGAGATCCAGCACTTCGAGAAGCGTACCAAGACTTTATGAAGGAGTACTTAGCACTGGGTCACATGTCTCTATAAGCACTGATTGTGATGATACAGCTGCTTATTATTTACCACACCATCCAGTTTTTAAAGCGTCAAGTACCACCACAAAGGTCAGAGTAGTTTTTGATGGCTCGGCTAAAACGTCAACTGGCTTTTCGCTGAATGAAACTCTGCGGGTTGGACCCATAGTTCAGGATGAACTCATCGATATTATTTTGCGTTTCCGCACCTATAAGATTGCTGTCGTAGCCGATATCGCCAAAATGTATCGACAAATTGTGCTGCATCCGGATGATCGACGATTGGTTCGCATTTTCTTCCGTTTCTCACCGCAATCGCCGATTGAATTGTACGAGCTGAATACTGTGACATATGGTTTGTCTCCATCATCGTTCTTGGCCACTCGTACATTGCTGCAGCTTGCGGAAGATGAAGGTGCTGACTTTCCACTAGCTTCACCCGCACTGAGACACAATTTTTATGTAGACGACTTCATTGGCGGAGCTAACAGCGTGAGTGAAGCTCGCGAGCTTCGTCAGCAACTTTCCGAGTTACTCTCCAAGGGCGGGTTTGAACTCCGGAAGTGGACATCCAACTGTTTAGGCGTACTAAGTGGGTTTACCAGCAGAGCATATCGGTACACAGTCATCACTGCAGTTTGTGCCGAACGAGACTGTGAAGGCACTTGGTATCGCATGGAAGCCCGAACTAGATGTTTTGTGCTTTGAGTCGACTGCAATAATGGAAACCGCCAACCTCACCATGCGATCCATATTGTCAAACATTGCTCGAATGTTTGATCCACTTGGATTGATCGCTCCAGTCATCATACGCGCGAAATTGCTAATGCAGGAGTTGTGGCTGCAGAAAATCGGATGGGACGATCCGGTCCCTGTACACATCTGTAACAAATGGAAATCGGTTACTGACGACTGGAAGGATTTGGAAAGCTTCAAAAGCGAACGGTATGTGCTCTTACCTAACTCTAAAATACAGTTCCATACATTTGCAGACGCGTCAGAAGTTGCTTATGGTGCCTGCATTTATGCGCGCTGTGAGGACCAGCAGGGACGAGTACGAGTCAGCCTGCTCGCGTCGAAATCGCGTGTAGCTCCACTAAAACGAGTTACATTACCAAGATTGGAGCTCTGCGCGGCCGTGTTAGGAGCACATCTTCATCATCGTGTTAGACGCGCTATGGGAATCGACACAACCGAATCGTTTTTCTGGTCGGATTCGACGGTAACGCTAAACTGGATAGCGTCTCCACCCAACACCTGGAAAACATTCGTGGCGAATCGTGTTGCTGAGATCCAGAACTATTCGCACCCTCGTCAATGGAAACACATTCCCGGTTCATCGAATCCCGCCGATCTGGTGTCTCGAGGGATGTCAGCAGCTGAAATGCTAAAAGGATCGATTTGGAGCTGTGGTCCTGAATGGTTGGCGCTATCCCCCTCCAAATGGCCAATGTCAAATCCATCACTGACTGCTGAAACGGATATGGAAATTCGTCAGGTGAGTGCTGTAGTTGCAAGTATACAAACCACTCACCATTGGTTCAATTTGTCGTCGTCCTACACCAAATTGGTACATATAATTGCATACTGCACACGTTTCATACACAACACAAAACACAAGACACGTACACTACAGTCATCACAAGTTACCTCAGCAGCATTACCGATCACCCTGAGGCTATAGAAGCAGCTAAAATCGTGCTTTGTAAACTGGCACAAGAGCACGAGTTTTCATCAGAGATCCAACTGCTGAAAAAGGGAGAAATGGTACGAAAACAATCACCTCTACGGCGATTGAATCCGTTTCTCGACAACGATGGAATATTACGAGTAGGAGGCCGCTTGAAACTTGCACAGCTACCGTACCAGTTCAAGCATCCCATCCTGCTTCCCAAAAACCATCAGCTGGCTCATCTCATCGCGGTGCACATACATGAGAAGCTGATGCATGGCGGGGGAAGACTACTACTTTCCGGATACGTGAGGAATATTGGCCACTCGATGGACGTCGGCTAGTAAAAAACGTAGTGAGGAATTGTTTTCGTTGCATTCGTCAGGATCCGCAGCTGACACAACAACAAACTGGTCAACTCCCGTATGAACGCATCACCCCGAGCCGGCCGTTTTCCATAACTGGAGTGGATTATGCCGGCCCGCTGTATCTGAAACCCGCACACAAGAGAGCCGCTGCCGCTAAATGCTACTTGTGTGTGTTTGTGTGTTTTTCAACGAAGGCAGTGCATTTGGAGCTGGTGGGCGATCTCTCCACGGCAGGCTTCTTGGCCGCATTACATCGCTTCACATCCCGGCGAGGATTACCATCGGACATATACTCCGATAACGGAAAAAACTTTGAAGGTGCGGCACACGAACTTAATGAATTGTTTGATATGTTACAGAACGAACAGCAACAAAACGTCATCGCATCCAACTGTTCGGACAGGGGCATAACTTGGCACTTTACCCCACCTAAGGCCCCACATTTTGGTGGATTGTGGGAAGCAGCGGTTAAGACGGCCAAACGACATCTCTACAGGCAGCTAGGCAGTTCGAGGCTGTCTTACGAGGGATACAGCACCATTCTGCAGCAAATAGAAGCGGCAATGAACTCGCGTCCTTTGTTGCCAATGACGGATGACCCCAATGATTTGGCAGCGCTTACGCCGGCGCACTTCCTGATCGGTTCTTCTATGCATGCTGTCCCGGTTCCCGACTACACACGACTGAAACCATACACGTTAGACGAATTGCAGAGCTGGCAATTGCTTGTGCAACGCTTTTGGAAGCATTGGACAACCGAATATCTGCAGGAAATGCAGAAGGATAATAAGGTAGTGAATCGTAGCGAAATAGTACCTGGCAGACTGGTCATCCTTGCGGACGATTCGCTCCCTATCACCCGATGGCCACTTGCTCGCATCATCGATGTACACCCAGGAGAAGATCAGCTTACGCGTGTAGTGAAGTTGAAAACGGCAAAAGGAATAGTTACGCGTCCAGTAGCTAAAATTTGCTTGTTGCCTGTTGCGAAGCCTTCCGATTAGCAGCACGTGTAGTTTGTTTTTGTTCATGACATTCTGTCATGGGGGGGAGTATGTTGACGCTTCGCTTGGATGTCAAATGATAACTTGACGAAAGTGAGTTTCGTCAAGTGAGAATGAGCACGGTAGGAAATGATGAGTAGCGGGTGAGTTGCCACTCGCGTGAGTGGCAATCATAGAAAAATTATAAATAGGGCAACATAATGAATACACTTTCTCTTGCACTTTGGAAATTCAACACACAGCGGTAAATATTCAGCCCACGCAAAATCATCCGAAACATACGCGATTGTTCAATGGCCGTAACAACGATAATAGATGGCAACAAAACTCAACATCAAATTTCAAGGCCACTGAAATTAATGCTGCTGGCGGATCTGTTGCTCCGTCGCAGCGCCCAACGCCGGTGCTTTACACCGAGTCGGGTATATTTTTCCTTCGTCGACCGGAGAGTGCCTCCGACTATTAAGAAACGAGCGATTCTGAGGTTTGTGTTCGAATGCGCTTCCTTTATTTAGGTTTTCATCTCTTATATGCTATTTAGTTACTGACCACATATAGGTCAGCTAACTGTAATTATGACTATTTTGATAACAAGTTTATTTATACTTAATGCGACTTGTACCTAAGGTTTATGAATTGCGTAAGTTACTTCCTTTTGAACCGTGAGAACGGTTCTACCTGTTTATGTTTGTTGCGTTTCTGAAGCGCGCGCTATTGCTTGAGGCGTGTTGTGCTTGAACTTTGTTTTAACTTGAGATGTTTTAACTTGAAGTGTTTTACTTCGCTACATCCGCATAAATGCTTTTACTTCATAATGAGGTCGTACGCAACATCCCGGCCCCCGTAACTTCTCGTGAGAGGTTACGCTTCTGTTGGTGCCTTAAACGGTGGAGGACGTTGACGTCTTCTATTACATCTTTTAATCGCAAAAATCTCAAATATAGTTATGGTATGAGCGCGAGCGTTGTTATTATTAACATGTAGTAAATTACGTTTTTAGAAACGGCGGTTTTAAACGGTAGTTCCTTCATTGGCTTAAAATATGTTTTGAACATTTCGTTTTTCTTCACCACTACCGGACGTATTTCCATCGATCTGGTTTCTAATTTACATGCCGGTGAAAGCGTGATAATGCCCGTGTTGTAGGCGGGATTCGTAAGTGTGCCGTTACAATTCAAAAAAATCTCCTGTGGTTGCGCGGAGTAATACAGTATTTGGTTTGGTTGGTTCAACATATAGAATTTAGTAAGAGGTAATTTTATATGCGATATCGAGCAAATTGTTGGAATTGATATGTGCAGGAGTGCGGCAACTATACAATCTGTTTCTTTTCTGATTCTGGTTTTAGATGAAAGATAGTGAGTTGTATTAATAGGCTTCATCTCATGTGGATATACATAGCTTTGATCATTATTTACTGCTACACGTGTTTCTTCTATGTTTAGCATTGTACCGTTTGTAAAGTCTGGAATCGGAATTATATCAAAAATCTCAAATTTATCCTTGCTTATGACTATATGTTCTATATGAAGTATTACTTCTCCTGCTATTAATTCCTTCTTCCTTAATATAGGAGCCTCAATTGTTACGTCATTGTTTGACCTTAATCTGATGTCCAAATGGTTTCTAGCTCGTTGAAATGACTCAAGGGATCTACCCTTAAAGTTTGATACTTATTTATTATTTGTTGAACTAGTGTATTCCCTAGCATAATTGTTTCTTGAATGTGTTTGTTAAAAATGTTTCGTTTACTTTCGTTCCAGTCTTTCCGGAGCTTGGCTGCTCCTTCGTCTATCATTGCTACCTTAGCACTTATTTGCTCCATTATCTTTTTATGATTATTATTCGCATCATCTAACTTATCTGAAATCTTGGATATTTTTAAATCTTCTGTTGATTTGAGCAGCGAGAGTTGCTCATCTATCTCATTTCCTCCGAAAATAAAATCCTTCAAGACTCCGAATACTCCGCCACTGCGTTTAACTCTGAATTTTGTTGCCTCTTTGACGAGATTGATAGCATAATTGCATTCGTCGATAAGGCTTTCCCTAAGTTTCTGAACCTTAGTATCAGTCTCGTTGATTGGATTCAACGCTTCGTTTAAATCGTACTTTATCTGTGTTAATATGTTGGTGTCGTTTTTTGGGAATATTTTTGTATGGAACGTAGTTTCCCAAGCTCCTCTTTCAATAAGGAGCGTCCCTAAGTGATCAAAGAAAAGTCCAGGTTCCGTAATCGGTGTTATTGTTAGACCAAATGCGGAACTGACGAACATCATTACTACTGTTGTCCACCTATTCATCTTGACGATCGTGTTATTCTTCGCCGTTCGGTTGGTTTACTATCCTTATTGTTTGATGATTCTTTATCCTTGTATCTAGACTCTTTATCTTGCAATGAATTTGTGTTTTCGAGATTTTCGCCTCTTCTAACGTCTAAGACAGCTAGTTTCACAACAGGTTTTCGGAGTTCTGTGGAACCTACCTGTAATGAAACTGATCTCACCTGTCCGTCTTTCCCGGGGTATATCTTTGTTACTCTCCCTTTCAACCACTTCCCAGTTTTGTTTTCGTCAGGGAAGGTTACTATATCTCCTACTACTAGCGGTTTCGCAGGGTCGTGCCACTTTCCCCGTTTTGCAATTGTTGGTAGATATTCAGATATCCAGCGATTCCAATAATTGCGAGCAACCCCTTGGGCGATCTTCCAGTTGATTCTGGTCACTTCCGTTTCCAACGTGCTTGGTTCGGCTTCGCCGGAACAGCCTATCAAAAAATGGAAAGGGGTAAGTGCTTCATCATCACTGTTCTCTATTGGTATGTGGGTCAGTGGTCTATTGTTTATGATGAATTCAATTTCCGTGAAGATTGCTCTCAATGTAGCCTCCGGAAAATTTTTGTTAGTGGGGAGCAGACTCTTTACTTCCCTTACGAGTCGTTCCCAAGAACCTCCAAAGTGTGGCCCTCCCGGTGGGTTAAAGTGCCACCTAATACCCTCAATTGCACAACGTTCTATTAGTTTTTTCAGCTGATTATGGGCTCCAACAAAATTGGTCCCATTATCGCTATAGATATCAGTTATCTTTCCCCTTCTGTGCTGCATTGCTCTAAGACACATTATGAACGTATTTGCGCTTAGATCGTTTGCAATATCCAGATGAGTTGCTGGTGTCGTTAAACAAGTAAACAACACCCCCCATCTTTTTTCTACTCTTCTTCCTATAGTTACGTTTAACGGGCCGAAGTAGTCGACTCCCGTGTGTGTGAACGGTTTTTGGAACGCTACTGTTCTACACGCAGGTAGTGATGCCATCATCGGGTAACTTGGTTTTGCCCTCTCATTCTTGCATGTTTGGCAATTTTTATCATATGTTTAACGACGGCACGTATGTCTATTATCCAATACTTTTGTCGAATCGCTGCAATAGTCGTTTCCATTTTTTTGTGCATATAGCGTAAGTGGTAGTGTCTTGCTACAAGTTCGGTTACATGATGCCTTTTTGGTAGAATTATTGGACATTTCGTATCAAGGTGTAAGTAGTTTATGTTATTTAGGCGGCTTTTAGCTCTCAACAAGCCGTCTTCCACATAAGGGTTTAATGTTTTTATAGAGCTATTCTGGGGAATGGGTCTTCCCAGGCTTAAATTTGTCATTTCCTCTGGAAAGGATTCCCATTGACATTTCTGCAGAAGAACATGTTCTGCTCGGTCTAGGATCGTTTTATCTATTGTTGAGGAATACTCTTGATGCTTTACTACCTTTTCTAGTTTCTCTATGAACTTTAAGCCTAGTGCGACTGCTCTTTTGATGCGTATCCAACTAGAGCACCAGTCGATTGAAAGTGTTTTCCAATCCTTGAATTGCACCGTTTTTTCTCTAATCATGTGCACCGGTCGGATTTCTATGTTTATAGCAAATTGTTCTGATTTGAGGGTTGCTAATGTTTTTTGTTTCAAGAAATCTGGACCCTCTAGCCATATCGAGTGCCCTTGTTTAGGTTTCGTAGCTTCGTCTGCTGGATTGTCTTTTGAAGCTACCCAGTGCCACTGAATTCTTGATGTTCGATGGATAATTTCCCCTATTCGACATGCCACAAATTGTTTGTAATTGCGAGCTTCTGAATTGATCCATCCTAGTACTGTCTTTGAATCTGTCCAATAGAATTCATGATCTATATTCAATCTCAATTCCTTTTTAATGGTATCGGCAAGTCTTACACCAAGTATTGCCCCTTGAAGTTCTAACTTTGGTATTGTAAGTGGTTTTGTGGGAGCTACTCTTGACTTAGCTGCCAAAATATTGACATTTACTGTATCACCCTGTATTGTTTTTAGATATACCACGGCTGCGAAAGCCCTTTCTGAGGCGTCTACAAATGTATGCAGCTCTCTGCGACAGTCTCCCTTAATGTTTGAATAGGATCTGATGATCTTAATATCTTCAACAGTTTTTATAGCGTCGAGCCATTCCTGCCATTTTCTTTGGAGGTTAATTGGCAATACATCATCCCAGTCAACTTTCTCCTTCCATAGTTCTTGCATGAGGACCTTTGATTCCGTAGTGAGATTGATGACCAAGCCCAATGGGTCGTAGATTCTCATTATATTTGAAAGTATATTCCTTTTGGTAAATTTTTTATCCTCTAGTGGTGGAATTTTCAGTTTATATCTGAAAGTATCGTTTCTCGTGTCCCAGTGCATGCCAAGAATTTTCTCGTAAGTATCATCCTTGTTTTCGATAAAATGCATCTCTTTATTCGCTCTCCTGTTCTCAGGAAGAGAGCTTATCAATTCATGAGAATTTGACACAAAGTTTCGTATAAAAAAATTAGCCTTATCATGAATTGTCATGATTTCGTTTACTGTTTTGGCAGCATCTTCAATACTGGCGAAACTATCCAGATAATCATCTACGTAATGATTATCGGTAATTGCCTTCACCGCCTTTGGGTTTTGTTGTTCGAATTTTAGAGCGTTTTGATTCTTTACAAATTTTGCGCATGCTGGGGAGCATGTCGCTCCAAATGTCATTACCTGCATAACATAGACCTTAGGGTCTTTGTTAGGAGATTCTCTGTACAAAAAACGTTGGGCACACTGATCTTCTTGCTTAACCTTTACCTGGTGGAACATTTCCTTTATATCACCAGAGCAAGCAATTTCGTGTTCGCGGAATCTGATGAGTACACCAAATAAAGAGGTGGTAGCATCAGGACCGGATAGGAGGAATGAGTTCAGTGACCTTCCTTCATTTTTTGCGGCTGCATCAAATACTAGACGAGGCTTAGGTGGAAACTTGTTCTTGTTTACTATAGCAAAGTGAGGAATATAGTTTATCTTCCGGTTATGTTCGAGCAGCTCCCCAGGGGTAGCCTTTCGAGCATATCCTTTGCTTAGGTATTCCGCAATAGTTCGGTGATACCATTCTTTTAATTCAACATCCTTTTCTAATTTTCTTTCTTGTGATTTTAATCTTGTCAGGGCTTGGGGATAGCTATTTGGTAACTTTGGTTTGTCTTCTTTCCAAAGTAATCCTATCTCGTATCGGTTTTCCTTATATGCCAAGGTATCCTTCATAATTTCCAGTGCCTGCTGTTCTAATTTTGGCATTGGCGCTTCGTTCGATTTAACTCCAAACTCTTCAGTTGAGAAACATTTCTGCATGAGTGACGACATTAATTTTTCATCTTCTTCTTTTTTATCTTTGATTGTAAATAGAGGACTACACTTGTTTATATCATTTTGCCAATAATGTTTTCCTCCTCCGAATATTGTCCATCCCAAACGAGTTTCTTGAGCTACTGGCTGGTTAGGTTTTCCGGAGCGATATCCAATGCTTTGAGTATAATAAGCATGTGGGAGACCTAATAAAACTGTGGGAATGGCATCATAGTAACTTTCTAAATCGATATTTTTGAAGTGTTTGTACATCTTGCTAAATTTCTTAGCATCTACCGTTTGTCTGGGAAGGTCGAGTTCCTTCACCGAGCGTAGATTCTTGATGTTGAGCATTTTATTATTTGGCCCACGTACCCTCAAAGAAACAATTTGACTATGTGGTTCGTCTTGTATGTTTCCATTCGTCCACGATAATTTAAGAGGCATATTGGGCCCTGTTAGTTGCAGCTGTTTTCTTACATCATCAACAATAAGACTTGTTGCTGACGCTGGATCAAACAAGGCAAATGTTTTTATTTCCGCACATTCGTGATATAATGTAATCGGTATGATTTGATAGTAAAGCTTTCTGTCCTCTTTGTGGAAGTTTAATCTTTGTGGAGGAATGTATGATGGGGATTGTTCCTCTTTCCTATGGAGCAACGTATGGTGTTTTTGTGAGCAACGTTCCACTCTGCATTGAGCAGGAAGGCGGCAGCTAACTGCCTTATGGTTTTTGTATTTGCAGCAATTAGAACAAATGCCCCTTTGGGTTAACAGTTTCCATCTCTGCCATACTGGTTATCTATGAGCTCTTGGCATTGAGTTGTTTCATGAGCCCTTCCACATACCAGACAATGATTGTCTTTAGAATACATCTTGGGCT
This sequence comes from Anopheles merus, assembly GCF_017562075.2. Taxonomy (NCBI): domain Eukaryota; kingdom Metazoa; phylum Arthropoda; class Insecta; order Diptera; family Culicidae; genus Anopheles; species Anopheles merus. The sequence continues at coordinate 16,891 of NW_024428284.1, read as the reverse complement.
GTAAGTGAGCATTTAATCGGTGCCCTCGAAATTTCTGACCATTTTCATTTGCTACCAACACTGCCGCTAGGTCTTCGGTTGGTTTTATCCATAATGCAAGATCACTTAATGTGTGAATCTCTTGATCATTTAATGTTTTTGCAATCCATTTATTTCTAAGATCTGTTGATAGCCGTGCTATGAGGTCGCTTAGGAGCCTCTGATCATTTAAATATTGTGTTCTCCCCAGTAGATTCATATTATCTACCATATTATTCAACGCGTTAGAAAACTCTATTATTGATGTTGGATTTTCTATTGATATGTGTCTGCAAGCTGTGAGATCGTTAAGCAAAGACTTGTAGACGCTTTCGGGGTTACCATAAAGTTTTTCTAATCGGTCGATAATTTTCTCGAGATTATCAGGACTTAACATGAGACCACTGACTGATTTTAATGCATTCCCTTTTAAGTATCGCTGTAGTCTATTCAGATTCTCCAGCTTTGAAAAATTTCCTTTCTTAGTTGTTTCATCAAAGGCCGTTTTAAATCGAGGCCATAGTTTATAACTACCATCAAATTCAGGAAGTTCCATAAGCGTACTTTTGCCAGCAGAAGAACTAGCAGTTAGTGCGCTTACAAGTCTGTTAATATTTTCGGTAAGCGAAATATTTTCCTCGCTTGTTTCGGGTTTCGGAGCATTATCGCTTAGCAATTTTTTGTTTCCTGCTTTTTTGGTTCTATTATGATTTGATCTTCAAGAGTCTTCTGCAAACTTTCTATTTCTTCTTCTTGCTGCTTCTGTGATTCTTTGTTTCGTTTTTCATTATCTATCTTTTCCTGCAATAATTTCTCTGTTTGAATTAATGCTTCACGCATTTCTTTCCCATCGTTAGCGGCTTCGTTTAATTCCTCTTGTAACCGCTCCAAATCCTTTTTATTGTTACTACTTTGCTCTAATTCTTTCTCTCTTTTTTCCTTTAATAATTCGCAAAGTCTTTGTGATTCTTCTAGAGCCTTCTTTATCTCCTTCCTTTCTTCTTCAGATTTCTTACATTTTGAACATACGAAATTCTTTGGGGTACTCTTTACCCCCAAACAACTCAGGTGAAACCACCTGTCGCATTCCGTGCAACTGACCTGTTCCCCCACTCATCTTTGTAGAACAAAGTTTACAATGACCGTTTGGATTAGTAATGAATTCCATTGTTACTCACTCAGCGTTTGAGATGCTTGTGTTTGCCGTATCACGGATGTCCGCTTGCTGATGATGCTAGTCGATCTGGTGGGTTCTTCTCTGGTCCGACTACTGCTGTATAGTCGTCTCTAGTAGGTTGGATGCTTTCTTCAGTCACGTTATTGCCGGCCCCGCTCTGCTACTTGGAACGTCTGCGATCGCTGTCTGCTGCCTGAAGTCGCTGGTGCACTGACCGTTATCCGCACGCTGTTTGTTTTGTTTGCCGGCCCTGGCGATGAGTCGCTGCTTGCTGCTTGCTGCTTGGAGACGCCGGTGGACTTGCCGCTAGTCGCTCGCTGTTCGTTTTGTTTGTCGGACCTGACGATGAGTCACTGCTTGCTGTCCGTTCCAAACCGAGTAAGCCTACTCGTTGTTGTTTAATTCGATGTTTTTAATCAGCTATTTCCATTGAAACTTAAGCTGATTGTTGTTACTCGTTGTTTTTATTTCGTTGTCGCCGACCTTGCTGTGTAACCACCGAATGGTCACTACGTTGGCGTAGCCTTTTGCTGATTTGGCTTTTTGACGTTTTGCCGTTAGTTTGTTTATATCGTTGTCGGTACCCTCCGTGCTCTTGGGTTCGCTAACGGTTCTCGGGTTTTGTTTATGATGTCACCTTATTCTTATGGTGTTTCGGCGGTCGTGCTTAGTTACGCACTTATTTGCCGTTCTTTTCCACTCCTGGTGTTGATTTTAATGCTTTGTGCACTTTCATTCGCGGTGTTTCGGCGGTCGTGCTGGTCTACGCACCTTGTAGCCGATCTATTTCACTCACGGTTGTGATCCTTACTATTTCACTCACTTTAACTCGCGGTGTTTTGGCGGTCGTGCTGGTTTACGCACCTTGTTGCCTATCTATTTCACTCACGGTTGTGATCCTTACTATTTTACTCACTTTAACTCGCGGGTTTTGGCGGTCGTGCTGGTTTACGCACCTTGTTGCCTATCTATTTCACTCACGGTTGTGATCTTCACTATTTTACGCACTTTCACTCGCGGTTTTTTTGGCGGTCGTGCTGTTTTACGCACTTAGTTGCCGTTCTATTTCACTCACGGTGCTTCGGCGCTTATGCTGGACTGCATCACGTGTTATTGACTACGAGGAGGTCGTTAGTTCCTCTCTGGAGCCACCATTAATGCTGCTGGCGGATGTGTTGCTCCGTCGCAGCGCCCAACGCCGGTGCTTTACACCGAGTCGGGTGTATTTTTCCTTCGTCGACCGGAGAGTGCCTCCGACTATTAAGAAACGAGCGATTCTGAGGTTTGTGTTCGAATGCGCTTCCTTTATTTAGGTTTTCATCTCTTATATGCTATTTAGTTGCTGACCACATATAGGTCAGCTAACTGTAATTATGACTATTTTGATAACAAGTTTATTTATACTTAATGCGACTTGTACCTAAGGTTTATGAATTGCGTAAGTTACTTCCTCTTTTGAACCGTGAGAACGGTTGACTACCTGTTTATGTTTGTTGCGTTTCTGAAGCGCGCGCTATTGCTTGAGGCGTGTTTTGCTTGAACTTTGTTTTAACTTGAGATGTTTTAACTTGAAGTGTTTTACTTCGCTACATCCGCATAAATGCTTTTACTTCATAATGAGGTCGTACGCAACAGAAATAGTGCAAGATGGCTTCATTTGGATGAAACATGGCCGTAACAACGATCATAGATGGCAACAAAGCTCAACATCAAATATCAAAGCCATTGAAATAGTGCAAGATGGCTTCATTTGGATGAAACATGGCCGTAACAACGATAATAGATAGCAACAAAACTCAACATCAAATTTCAAGGCCATTGAAACAGGGCAAGATGGCTTCATTTGGATGAAACATGGCCGTAACAACGTTCATAGATGGCAACAAAACTCAACATCAAATTTCAAGGCCATTGAAATAGGGCAAGATGGCTTCATTTGGATGAAACATGGCCGTAACAACGATAATAGATGGCAACAAAACTCAACATCAAATTTCAAGGCCATTGAAATAGTGCAAGATGGCTTCATTTGGATGAAACATGGCCGTAACAACGATAATAGATGGCAACAAAAACTCAACATCAAATTTCAAGGCCATTGAAATAGTGCAAGATGGCTTCATTTGGATGAAACATGGCCGTAACAACGATAATAGATGGCAACAAAACTCAACATCAAATTTCAAGGCCATTGAAATAGTGCAAGATGGCTTCATTTGGATGAAATATGGCCGTAACAACGATCATAGATGGCAACAAAACTCAACATCAAATTTCAAGGCCATTGAAATAATGCAAGATGGCTTCATTTGGATGAAACATGGCCGTAACAACGATAATAGATGGCAACAAAACTCAACATCAAATTTCAAGGCCCTTGAAGTAGTGCAAGATGGCTTCATTTGGATAAAACATAGCCGTAACAACGATCATAGATGGCAACAAAGCTCAACATCAAATTTCAAGGCCATTGAAATAGTGCAAGATGGCTTCATTTGGATGAAACATGGCTGTAACAACGATCATAGATGGCAACAAAACTCAACATCAAATTTCAAGGCCATTGAAATAGTGCAAGATGGCTTCATTGGATGAAACATGGCCGTAACAACGATAATAGATGGCAACAAAACTCAACATCAAATTTCAAGGCCATTGAAATAGTGCAAGATGGCTTCATTGGATGAAACATGGCTGTAACAACGATCATAGATGGCAACAAAACTCAACATCAAATTTCAAGGCCATTGAAATAGTGCAAGATGGCTTCATTTGGATGAAATATGGCCGTAACAACGATCATAGATGGCAACAAAACTCAACATCAAATTTCAAGGCCATTGAAATAGTGCAAGATGGCTTCTTTGGATGAAATATGGCCGTAACAACGATCATAGATGGCAACAAAACTCAACATCAAATTTCAAGGCCATTGAAATAATGCAAGATGGCTTCATTTGGATGAAACATGGCCGTAACAACGATGAAAGATGGCAATAAAAACTCAACATCAAATTTCACGCCCATTGAAACAGGGCAAGATGGCTTCATTTGTATGAAACATGGCCGTAACAACGATGATAGATGGCAACAAAACTCAACATCAAATTTCAAGGCCATTGAAATAGGGCAAGATGGCTTCATTTGGATGAAACATGGCCGTAACAACGATAATAGATGGCAACAAAACTCAACATCCAATTTCAAGGCCATTGAAATAGTGCAAGATGGCTTCATTTGGATGAAATATGGCCGTAACAACGTTCATAGATGGCAACAAAACTCAACATCAAATTTCAAGGCCATTGAAATAGTGCAAGATGGCTTCATTTGGATGAAACATGGCCGTAACAACGATAATAGATGGCAACAAAACTCAACATCAAATTTCAAGGCCATTGAAATAGTGCAAGATGGCTTCATTTGGATGGAATATGGCCGTAAACAACGATAATAGATGGCAACAAAACTCATCATCAAATTTCAAGGCCATTGAAATAGTGCAAGATGGCTTCATTTGGATGAAACATGGCCGTAACAACGATATAGATGGCAACAAAACTCAACATCAAATTTCAAGGCCATTGAAATAGGGCAAGATGGCTTCATTTGGATGAAACATGGCCGTAACAACGATAATAGATGGCAACAAAACTCAACATCAAATTTCAAGGCCATTGAAATAGTGCAAGATGGCTTCATTTGGATGAAACATGGCCGTAACAACGATATAGATGGCAACAAAACTCAACATCAAATTTCAAGGCCATTGAAATAGTGCAAGATGGCTTCATTTGGATGAAATATGGCCGTAACAACGATAATAGATGGCAACAAAACTCAACCTCAATTTCAAGGCCATTGAAATAGTGCAAGATGGCTTCATTTGGATGAAACATGGCCGTAACAACGATAATAGATGGCAACAAAACTCAACATCAAATTTCAAGGCCATTGAAATAGTGCAAGATGGCTTCATTTGGATGAAACATGGCCGTACAACGATAATAGATGGCAACAAAACTCAACATCAAATTTCAAGGCCATTGAAATAGTGCAAGATGGCTTCATTTGGATGAAACATGGCCGTAACAACGATAATAGATGGCAACAAAACTCAACATCAAATTTCAAGGCCATTGAAATAGTGCAAGATGGCTTCATTTGATGAAACATGGCCGTAACAACGATCTAGATGGCAACAAAACTCAACATCAAATTTCAAAGCCATTGAAATAGTGCAAGATGGCTTCATTTGGATGAAACATGGCCGTAACAACGATAATAGATGGCAACAAAACTCAACATCAAATTTCAAGGCCATTGAAATAGTGCAAGATGGCTTCATTGGCTGAAACATAGCCGTAACAACGATAATAGATGGCAACAAAACTCAACATCAAATTTCAAGGCCATTGAAATAGTGCAAGATGGCTTCATTTGGATGAAACATGGCCGTAACAACGATAATAGATGGCGACAAAACTCAACATCAAATTTCAAGGCCATTGAAATAGGGCAAGATGGTTTCATTTGGATGAAACATGGCCGTAACAACGATAATAGATGGCAACAAAACTCAACATCAAATTTCAAGGCCATTGAAATAGTGCAAGATGGCTTCATTTGGATGAATATGGCCGTAACAACGATAATAGATGGCAACAAAACTCAACATCAAATTTCACGGCCATTGAAATAGGGCAAGATGGCTTCATTTGGATGAAACATGGCCGTAACAACGATAATAGATGGCAACAAAACTCAACATCAAATTTCAAGGCCATTGAAATAGTGCAAGATGGCTTCATTTGGATGAAACATGGCCGTAACAACGATAATAGATGGCAACAAAACTCAACATCAAATTTCAAGGCCATTGAAATAGTGCAAGATGGCTTCATTGGATGAAACATGGCCGTAACAACGATAATAGATGGCAACAAAACTCAACATCAAATTTCAAGGCCATTGAAATAGGGCAAGATGGCTTCATTTGGATGAAACATGGCCGTAACAACGATAATAGATGGCAACAAAACTCAACATCAAATTTCAAGGCCATTGAAATAGTGCAAGATGGCTTCATTTGGATGAAACATGGCGTAACAACGATAATAGATGGCAACAAAACTCAACATCAAATTTCAAGGCCATTGACATAGTGCAAGATGGCTTCATTTGGATGAAATATGGCCGTAACAACGATCATAGATGGCAACAAAACTCAACATCAAATTTCAAGGCCATTGAAATAGTGCAAGATGGCTTCATTTGTATGAAACATGGCCGTAACAACGATAATAGATGGCAACAAAACTCAACATCAAATTTCAAGGCCATTGAAATAGTGCAAGATGGCTTCATTTGGATGAAACATGGCCGTAACAACGATAATAGATGGCAACAAAACTCAACATCAAATTTCAAGGCCATTGAAATAGTGCAAGATGGCTTCATTTGGATGAAACATGGCCGTAACAACGATAATAGATGGCAACAAAACTCAACATCAAATTTCAACGCCCATTGAAATAGTGAAAGATGGCTTCATTTGGATGAAGCATGGCCGTAACAACGATCATAGATGGCAACAAAACTCAACATCAAATTTCAAGGCCATTGAAATAGTGCAAGATGGCTTCATTTGGATGAAACATGGCCGTAACAACGATCATAGATGGCAACAAAACTCAACATCAAATTTCAAGGCCATTGAAATAGTGCAAGATGGCTTCATTTGGATGAAACAAGGCCGTAACAACGATAATAGATGGCAACAAAACTCAACATCAAATTTCAAGGCCATTGAAATAGTGCAAGATGGCTTCATTTGGATGAAACATGGCCGTAACAACGATCATAGATGGCAACAAAAACTCAACATCAAATTTCAAGGCCATTGAAATAGTGCAAGATGGCTTCATTTGGATGAAATATGGCCGTAACAACGATAATAAATGGCAACACAAAACTCAACATCAAATTTCAAGGCCATTGAAATAGTGCAAGATGGCTTCATTTGATGAAACATGGCCGTAACAACGATAATAGGTGGCAACAAAACTCAACATAAAATTTCAAGGCCATTGAAATAGTGCAAGATGGCTTCATTTGGATGAAACACGGCCGTAACAACGATAATAGATGGCAACAAAACTCAACATCAAATTTCAAGGCCATTGAAATAGTGCAAGATGGCTTCATTTGGATGAAACATGGCCGTAACAACGATAATAGATGGCAACAAAAATCAACATCAAATTTCAAGGCTTGAAATAGTGCAAGATGGCTTCATTTGGATGAAATATGGCCGTAACAACGATAATAGATGGCAACAATGCTCAGCATCAAATTTCAAGGCCATTGAAATAGTGCAAGATGGCTTATTTGGATGAAACATGGCCGTAACAACATAATAGATGGCAATAAAACTCAACATCAAAATTCACGCCCATTGAAACAGGGCAAGATGGCTTCATTTGTATGAAACATGGCCGTAACAACAATAATAGATGGCAACAAAACTCAACATCAAATTTCAAGGCCATTGAAATAGTGCGAGATGGCTTCATTTGGATGACACATGGCCGTAACAACGATAATAGATGGCAACAAAACTCAACATCAAATTTCAAGGCCATTGAAATAGGGCAAGATGGCTTCATTTGGATGAAATATGGCCGTAACAACGATAATAGATGGCAACAAAACTCAACATCAAATTTCAAGGCTATTGAAATAGTGCTAGATGGCTTCATTTGGATGAAATATGGCCGTAACAACGATAATAGATGGCAACAAAACTCAACATCAAATTTCAAGGCCATTGAAATAGGGCAAGATGGTTTCATTTGGATGAAACATGGCCGTAACAACGATAATAGATGGCAACAAAATCAACATCAAATTTCAAGGCCATTGAAATAGTGCAAGATGGCTTCATTTGGATGAAACATGGCCGTAACAACGATAATAGATGGCAATAAAACTCAACATCAAATTTCAAGGCCATTGAAATAGGGCAAGATGGCTCATTTGGATAAACATGGCCGTAACAACGATCATAGATGGCAACAAAACTCAACATCAAATTTCAAGGCCATTGAAATAGTGCAAGATGGCTTCATTTGGATGAAACATGGCCGTAACAACGATGAAAGATGGCAACAAAACTCAACATCAAATTTTACGCCCATTGAAATAGTGCAAGATGGCTTCATTTGGATGAAACATGGCCGTAACAACGATAATAGATGGCAACAAAACTCAACATCAAATTTCAAGGCCATTGAAATAGTGCAAGATGGCTTCATTTGGATAAACATGGCCGTAACAACGATAATAGATGGCAAACAAACTCAACATCAAATTTCAAGGCCATTGAAATAGTGCAAGATGGCTTCATTTGGATGAAACATGGCCGTAACAACGATCATAGATGGCAACAAAACTCAACATCAAATTTCAAGGCCATTGAAATAGTGCAAGATGGCTTCATTTGGATGAAACATGGCAGTAACGATAATCGATGGCAACAAAATCAACATCAAATTTCAAGGCCATTGAAATAGTGCAAGATGGCTTCATTTGGATGAAACATGAAATTTCAAGGCCATGAATAGTGCAAGAGGGCTCATTTGGATGAAAAACATGGCCGTAACAACGATAAAGATGGCAACAAAACTCAACATCAAATTTCAAGGCCATTGAAATAGTGCAAGATGGCTTCATTTCGATGAAATATGGCCGTAACAACGATCATAGATGGCAACAAAACTCAACATCAAATTTCAGGCCATTGAAATAGTGCAAGATGGCTCATTGGATGAAATATGCGCGTAACAACGATAATAGATGGCAACAAAAATCAACATCAAATTTCAAGGCCATTGAAATAGTGCAAGATGGCTTCATTTGGATGAAACATGGCCGTAACAACGAGAATAGATGGCAACAACACTCAACATCAAATTTCAAGGCCATTGAAATAGTGCAAGATGGCTTCATTTGGATGAAACATGGCCGTAACAACGATCATAGATGGCAACAAAACTCAACATCAAATTTCAAGGCCATTGAAATAGGCAAGATGGCTTCATTTGGATGAAATATGGCCGTAACAACGATCATAGATGGCAACAAAACTCAACATCAAATTTCACGGCCATTGAAATAGTGCAAGATGCTTCATTTGGATGAAACATGGCCGTAACAACGAAAATAGATGGCAAAAAACTCAACATCAAATTTCAACGCCCATTGAAAACAGGGCAAGATGGCTTCATTTGATGAAAACATGGCCGTAACAACGATAATAGATGGCAACAAAACTCAACATCAAATTTCAAGGCCATGAAATAGTGCAAGATGGCTTCATTTGGATGAAACATGGCCGTAACAACGATCATAGATGGCAACAAAACTCAACATCAAATTTCAAGGCCATTGAAATAGTGCAAGATGGCTTCATTTGGATGAAACATGGCCGTAACAACGATAATAGATGGCAACAAAACTCAACATCAAATTTCAAGGCCATTGAAATAGGACGAGGTGGCTTCATTTGGATGAAACATGGCCGTAACAACGATAATAGATGGCAACAAAACTCAACATCAAATTTCAAGGCCATTGAAATAGGTGCAAGAGGCTTCATTTGGATGAAACATGGCCGTAACAACGATAATAGATGGCAACAAAAACTCAACATCAAATTTCAAGGCCATTGAAATAGTGCAAGATGGCTTCATTTGGATGAAACATGGCCGTAACAACGATAATAGATGGCAACAAAACTCAACATCAAATTTCAAGGCCATTGAAATAGTGCAAGATGGCTTCATTTGGATGAACAACATGGCCGTAACAACGAAATAGATGGCAACAAACTCAACATCAAATTTCAAGGCCATTCAAATAGTGCAAGATGGCTTCATTTGGATGAAACATGGCCGTAACAACGATAATAGATGGCAACAAAACTCAACATCAAATTTCAAGGCCATTGAAATAGTGCAAGATGGCTTCATTTGGATGAAATATGGCCGTAACAACGATAATAGATAGCAACAAAACTCAACATCAAATTTCAAGGCCATTGAAATAGTGCAAGATGGCTTCATTTGGATGAAACATGGCCGTAACAACGATAAAGATGCCAACAAAACTCAACATCAAATTTCAAGGCCATTCAAATAGTGCAGATGGCTTCATTTGGATGAAACATGGCCGTAACAACGATAATAGATGGCAACAAAACTCAACATCAAATTTCAAGGCCATTCAAATAGTGCAAGATGGCTTCATTTGGATGAAACATGGCCGTAACAACGATAATAGATGGCAACAAAACTCAACATCAAAATTTCAAGGCCATTGAAATAGCGCAAGATGGCTTCATTTGGATGAAACATGCCGTAACAACGATAATAGATGGCAACAAAACTCAACATCAAATTTCAAGGCCATTGAAATAGTGCAAGATGGCTTCATTTGGATGAAATATGGCTGTAATAACGATAATAGATAGCAACAAAACTCAACATCAAATTTCAAGGCCATTGAAATAGTGCAAGATGGCTTCATTTGGATGAAACATGGCCGTAACAACGATAATAGATGCCAACAAAACTCAACATCAAATTTCAAGGCCATTGAAAACAGGGCAAGATGGCTTCATTTGGATGAAACATGGCCGTAACAACGATAATAGATGGCAACAAAACTCAACATCCAATTTCAAGGCAATTCCAATAGTGCAAGATGGCTTCATTTGGATGAAACATGGCCGTAACAACGATCATAGATGGCAACAAAGCTCAACATCAAATTTCAAGCCATTGAAATAGTGCCAAGATGGCTTCATTTGGATGAAACATGGCCGTACCGTAACAACGATAATAGATGGCAACAAAACTCAACATCCAATTTTCAAGGCAATCCAAAAGTGCAAGATGGCTTCATTTGGATGAAACATGGCCGTAACAACGATAATAGATGGCAACAAAACTCAACATCAAATTTCAAGGCCATTGAAATAGTGCAAGATGGCATCATTTGGATGAAACATGGCGCGTACAACGATAATAGATGGCAACAAAACTCAACATCAAATTTCAAGGCCATTGAAATAGTGCAAGATGGCTTCATTTGGATGAAACATGGCCGTAACGATACCGAACATAGATGGCATGGCAACAAAATCAACATCTTTTCAAGGCCATTGAAATAGTGCAGATGGCTTCATTTGGATGAAACATGGCCGTAACAACGATAATAGATGGCAACAAAACTCAACATCAAATTTCAAGGCCATTGAAATAGTGCAAGATGGCTCATTTGGAGAAACATGGCCGTAACAACGATAATACATGGCAACAAACTCAACATAAATTTCAAGGCCATTGAAATAGTGCAAGATGGCTTCATTTGGATGAAATTGGCCGTAACAACGATAATAGATGGCAACAAAATCAACATCAAATTCAAGGCCATTGAAATAGTGCAGATGGCTTCATTTGGATGAAACATGGCCGTAACAACGATCATAGATGGCAACAAAACTCAACATCAAATTTCAAGGCCATTGAAATAGCAGCAAGATGGCTTCATTTGGATGAAACTATGGCCGTAACAACGATAATAGATGGCAACAAAACTCAACATCAAATTTCAAGGCCATTGAATAGTGCAAGATGGCTTCATTTGGATGAAACATGGCCGTAACAACGATATAGATGGCAACAAAACTCAACATCAAATTTCAAGGCCATTGAAATAGTGCAAGATGGCTTCATTTGGATGAATAAAGGCCGTAACAAAACGATAATAGATGGCAACAAAATTCAACATCAAATTTCAAGGCCATTGAAATAGTGCAGATGGCTTCATTTGGATGAAACATGGCCGTAACAACGATCATAGATGGCAACCAAAATCAACATCAAATTTCAAGGCCATTGAAATAGTGCAAGATGGTTCATTTGGATGAAACATGGCCGTAACAACGATAATAGATGGCAACAAAAGACTCAACATCAAATTTCAAGGCCATTGAAATAGTGCAAGATGGCTTCATTGGATGATGAACATGGCCGTAACAACGAATAGAGGCAACAAAACTCAACATCCAATTTCAAGGCCATTGAATAGGGCAAGATGGCTTCATTTGGGATGAAACATGCCGTAACCAACGATAATAGATGGCACAAAACTCAACATCAAATTTCACGCCCATTGAAACAAGGGCAAGATGGTCATTTGGATGAAACATGGCCGTAACACGATAATAGATGGGACAAAAACTCAACATCAAAATTTCAAGGCCATTGAAATAGTGCAAGATGGCTCATTTGGATGAAACATGGCCGTAACAACGATAATAGATGGCAACAAAACTCAACATCAAATTTCAAGCCATTGAAATAGTGCAAGATGGCTCATTTGGATGAAACATGGCCGTAACAACGATATAGATGGCAACAAAACTCAACATCAAATTTCAAGGCCATTGAAATAGTGCAAGATGGCTTCATTTGGATGACACATGGCCGTAACAACGATAATAGATGGCATAAAACTCAACATCAAATTACAAGGCCATTGAAATAGTGCAAGATGGCTTCATTTGGATGAAACATGGCCGTAACAACGATAATAGATGGCAACAAAACTCAACATCAAATTTCAAGGCCATTGAAATAGTGCAAGATGGCTTCATTTGGATGAAACATGGCCGTACAACGATCAATAGATGGCAACAAAACTCAACATCAAATTTCAAGGCCATTCAAATAGTGCAAGATGCTTCATTGGATGAAACATGGCCGTAACAACGATAATAGATGGCAACAAAATCAACATCAAATTTCAAGGCCATTGAAATAGTGCAAGATGGCATCATTTGGATGAAACATGGCCGTAACAACGATAATAGATGGCAACAAAACTCAACATCAAATTTCAAGGCCATTGAATAGTGCAAGATGGCTTCATTTGGATGAAAAATATGGCCGTAACAACGATCATAGATGGCAACAAAACTCAACATCAAATTTCAAGGCCATGGAAATAGTGCAAGATGGCTTCATTTGGATGAAACATGGCCGTAACAACGATAATAGATGGCAACAAAAACTCAACATCAAATTTCAAGGCCATTGAAATAGTGCAAGATGGCTTCATTTGGATGAAATATGGCCGTAACAACGATAATAGATGGCAACAAAACTCAACATCAAATTTCAAGGCCATTGAAATAGTGCAAGAGGCTTCATTTGGATGAAATATGGCCGTAACAACGATAATAGATGGCAACAAAACTCAAATCAAATTTCAAGGCCATTGAAATAGTGCAAGATGGCTTCATTTGGATGAAACATGGCCGTAACAACGATAATAGATGGCAACAAAACTCAACATCCAATTTCAAGGCCATCGAAATAGGGCAAGATGGCTTCATTTGGATGAAACATGGCCGTAACAACGATAATAGATGGCAAACAAAACTCAACATCAAATTTCAAGCCCATTGAAACAGGAGATGGCTTCATTTGGATGAAAACATGGCCGTAACAACGATAATAGATGGCAACAAACTCAACATCAAATTTCAAGGCCATTCAAATAGTGCAAGATGGCTCATTTGGATGAAACAGGGCCGTAACAACGATAATAGATGGCAACAAAACTCAACATCAAATTCAAGGCCATTGAAATATTGCAGATGGCTTCATTTGGATGAAACATGGCCGCAAAACGATAATAGATGGCAACAAAACTCAACATCAAATTTCAAGGCCATTGAAATAGTGCAAGATGGCTTCATTTGGATGAAAACATGGCCGTAACAACGATAATAGATGGCAACAAAAACTCAACATCAAATTTCAAGGCCATGAAATAGTGCAAGATGGCTTCATTGGATGAAACATGGCCGTAACAACGATAATAGATGGCAACAAAACTCAACATCAAATTCAAGGCCATTGAAATAGTGCAAGATGGCTTCATTTGGATGAAACATGGCCGTAACAACGATCTAGATGGCAAAAAACTCAACATCAAATTTCAAGGCCATTGAAATAGTGCAAGATGGCTTCATTTGGATGAAACATGGCCGTAACAACGATAATAGATGGCAACAAAATTCAACATCAAATTTCAAGGCCATTGAAATAGGAGAGATGGCTTCATTTGGATGAAACATGGCCGTAACAACGAAATAGATGGCAACAAAACTCAACATCAAATTTCAAGGCCATTGAATAGTGCAAGATGGCTTCATTTGGATGAAACATGGCGTAACAACGATAATAGATGGCAACAAAACTCAACATCAAATTTCAAGGCCATTGAAATAGTGCAAGGGCTCATTTGGATGAAACATGGCCGTAACAACGATAATAGATGGCAACAAAACTCAACATCAAATTTCAAGGCCATTGAAATAGTGCAAGAGGGCTTCATTTGGATGAAACATGGCCGTAACAACGAGTAATAGATGGCAACAAAACTCAATCAAATTTCAAGGCCATTGAAATAGTGCAAGATGGCTTCATTTGGATGAAACATGGCCGTAACAACGATAATAGATGGCAACAAAACTCAACATCAAACTGGAAGACAGGCATTGAAATAGTGCAAGATGGTTTCTTTGGATGAAATATGGCCGTAACAACGATATAGATGGCAACAAAACTCAACATCAAATTCAGGCCATTGAAATAGTGCAAGATGGCTCATTTGGAGAAACATGGGCCGTAACAACGATAATAGATGGCAACAAAACTCAACATCAATTTCAAGGCCATTGAAATAGTGCAAGATGGCTTCATTTGGATGAAATATGGCCGTAACAACGATAATAGATGGCAACAAACTCAACATCAAATTTCAGGCATTGAAATAGTGCAAGATGGCTTCATTGGATGAAACATGGCCGTAACAACGATAATAGATGGCAACAAAACTCAACATCAATTTCAAGGCCATTGAAATAGTGCAAGATGGCTTCATTTGGATGAGAAACATGGCCGTAACAACGTAATAGATGGCAACAAAATCAACATCAAATTTCAAGGCCATTGAAATAGTGCAAGATGGCTTCATTTGGATGAATATGGCCGTAACAACGATACTAGATGGCAACAAAACTCAACATCAAATTTCAAGGCCATTGAAATAGTGCAAGATGGCTCATTTGGATGAACATGGCCGTAACAACGATAATAGATGGCAACAAAACTCAACATCAAATTTCAAGGCCATTGAAACAGGCAAGATGGCTTCATTTGGATGAAACATGGCCGTAACAACGATAATAGATGGCAACAAAAACTCAACATCAAATTTCAAGGCCATTGAATAGTGCAAGATGGCTTCATTTGGGAAAACATGGCCGTAACAACGATCATAGATGGCAACAAAACTCAACATCAAATTTCAAGGCCATTGAAATAGTGCAAGATGGCTTCATTTGGATGAAACATGGCCGTAACAACGAAATAGATGGCAACAAAACTCAACATCCATTTCAAGGCAATTTCCAATAGTGCAAGATGGCTTCTTTGGATGAAACATGGCCGTAACAACGATAATAGATGGCAACAAAACTCAACATCAAATTTCAAGGCCATTGAAATAGTGCAAGATGGCTTCATTTGATGAAACATGGCCGTAACAACGATCATAGATGGCAACAAAGCTCAACATCAAATTTCAAAGCCATTAAATAGTGCAAGATGGCTTCATTTGGATGAAACATGGCCGTAACAACGGTAATAGATGGCAAAAAAACTCAACATACAATTTCAAGGCAATGCCAATAGTGCAAGATGGCTTCATTTGGATGAAACATGGCCGTAACAACGCTAATAGATGGCAACAAAAACTCAACATCAAATTTCAAGGCCATTGAATAGTGCAAGATGGCTTCATTGGATGAAACATGGCCGTAACAACGATAATAGATGGCAACAAAATTCAACATCAAATTTCAAGGCCATTGAAATAGTGCAAGATGGCTTCATTTGGATGAATGCATACAGGCCGTAACAACGATAATAGATGGCAACAAAACTCAACATCAAATTCAAGGCCATGAAATAGTGCAAGATGGCTTCATTTGGATGAAACATGGGCCGTAGTACAACGATAATAGATGGCAACAAAACGAACATCAATTTCAAGGCCTTGAAATAGTGCAAAATGGCTTATTTGGATGAAACATGGCCGTAACAACGATAATAGATGGCAACAAAACTCAACATCAAAATTTCAAGGCCATTGAAATAGTGCAAGATGGCTCATTTGGATGAAATATGGCCGTAACAACGATAATAGATGGCAACAAAACTCAACATCAAATTTCAAGGCCATGAGAAATGTGCAAGATGGCTTCATTGGATGAACCATGGCCCGTAACAACGATAATAGATGGCAACAAAACTCAACATCAAATTGTCAAGGGCATTGAAATAGCGCAAGATGGCTTCATTTGGGATGAAACATGGCCGTAACAACGATAATAGATGGCAACAAAAACTCAACATCAATTTAAAGGCCATTGAAATAGTGCAAGATGGCTTCATTTGGATGAATATGGCCGTAACAACGATAATAGATGGCAACAAAACTCAACATCAAATTTCAAGGCCATTTGAAATAGTGCAAGATGGCTTCATTTGGATGAAA
>NW_024428283.1:12500-27500 GCF_017562075.2 Anopheles merus | reverse complement strand
GTACAACACGGAGGGCGCAGCCCGAGCGTACGCGTTCATGGATGTCCATGTTGGTACAGTTGCCGGTCAGGATAGCCGTGCACCAAAATTGTGTACCGATCAGGAAAGTACAACACGGAGGGCGCAGCCCGAGCGTACGCGTTCATGGATCCATGTTGGTACACATGCACCAAAATTGTGTACCGATCAGGGACAGTACAACCGGAGGGCCAGCCCGAGCGTACGCGTTCATGGATGTCCATGTTGGTACACATGCACCAAAATTGTGTACCGATCAGGGAAAGTACAACACGGAGGGCGCAGCCCGAGCGTACGCGTCATGGATGTCCATGTTGGTACACATGCACCAAAATTGTTACCGATCAGGGAAAGTACACTACGTACGCGTTCATGGTGTCCATGTTGTACAAGTTGCCGGTCAGGATAGCCGTGCACCAAAATTGTGTACCGATCAGGGAAAGTACAACACGGAGGGCGCAGCCCGAGCGTACGCGTTCATGATGTCATGTTGGTACACATGCATCAAATTGTGTACCGATCAGGAAAGTACACTACGTACGCGTTCATGATGTCCATGTTGGTACAAGTTGCCGGTCAGGATAGCCGTGCACCAAATTGTGTACCGATCAGGGAAAGTACAACACGGAGGGCGCAGCCCGAGCGTACGCGTTCATGGATGTCCATGTTGGTACACATGCACCAAAATTGTGTACCGATCAGGAAAGTACACTACGTACGCGTTCATGGATGTCCATGTGGTACAAGTTGCCGGTCAGGATAGCCGTGCACCAAAATTGTGTACCGATCAGGGAAGTACAACACGGAGGGCGCAGACGAGCGTACGCGTTCATGGATGTCCATGTTTGTACACATGCATCAAAATTGTGTACCGATCAGGGAAAGTACACCTACGTACGTACGCGTTCATGGATGTCCGTTGGTACAAGTTGCCGGTCAGGATAGCCGTGCCCAAAATTGTGTACCGATCAGGGAAAGTACAACACGGAGGGGCAGGCCGAGCGTACGCGTTCATGGATGTCCATGTTGGGTACACATGCACCAAAATTGTGTACCGATCAGGAAAGTACACTACGTACGCGTTCATGGATGTCCATGTTGGTACAAGTTGCCGGTCAGGATAGCCGTGCACCCAATTGTGTACCGATCAGGGAAAGTACAACACGGAGGGCGCAGCCCGAGCGTACGCGTTCATGGATGTCCATGTTGGTACACATGCACCAAAATTGTGTACCGATCAGGGAAAGTACACTACGTACGCGTTCATGGATGTCATGTTGGTACAAGTTTGCCGGTCAGGATAGCCGTGCACCAAAATTTGTGTACCGATCAGGAAAGTACAACACGGAGGGCGCAGCCCGAGCGTACGCGTTCATGGATGTCCATGTGGTACACATGCACCAAAATTGTGTACCGATCAGGGAAAGTACACTACGTACGCGTTCATGGATGTCCATGTTGGTACAAGTTGCCGGTCAGGATAGCCGTGCACCAAAATTGTGTACCGATCAGGAAAGTACAACACGGAGGGCGCAGCCCGAGCGTACGCGTTCATGGATGTCCATGTTGGTACACATGCACCAAAATTGTGTACCGATCAGGGAAAGTACAACACGGAGGGCGCAGCCCGAGCGTACGCTTTCATGGATTCCATGTTGGTACACATGCACCAAAATTGTGTACCGATCAGGAAAGTACACACGGAGGGCGCAGCCCGAGCGTACGCGTTCATGGATGTCCATGTTGGTACAATCTACTGTACGTACCTAGTTTTTTGTCAAAGTTGCAATAGTGCTTGTATGCTTAAAATGCTTATCTCACCGTCCCTTTTTGCCTGCTCTTTTATAGACAGAAACCTAGAAAGATACGCCCGAGGCGGTAGCCCAGAGGGCGAAACTCGCGATTTTTGTTTTTTTCCATTCGCCCGGACGACGAATGAGCTCTGTGCACATCGTGCCGAAAACTGTCTCTCCACCTTTGTTTTTGTCCGTCTGATCATAAATCACCCTTATTTGTGTACCATTTGGAGTGCGCAGCCCAAACGTACGCGTTAATGTTAATGTTTGTATACACTACATGTTGTTCCTAGGATTTGGTAATTGAGTCAAACACACAATTCCCCGACCGTCGCGGACACCATTCTTTGACAGAAGTCCTAGTACGTAGAGTACTTTCCCTAGGTATGTCCCGTTCGTGACTATCGTTGCGTGCATACGGACACGCTTGGGTATGTTTACCATACAAGGTTTACTAGGGAAACTGCTTGCTCCGACCATTGCCTCCCGTCCGGACACCATTCTTGGACAGAAAGTCCTAGTACGTAGAGTACTTTCCCATGTATTTGCCCGTTCGGGACTATCGTGCGTGCATCGGACCGCTTGGGTATGTTTACCATACAAGGTTTACTAGGAAACCTGCTTGCTCGACCATGCCCTCCCGTCGCGGACACCATTCTTGGACAGAAGCCTAGTACGTAGGTACTTTCCCAGGTATTGGCCCTTCGTGACTATCGTTGCGTGCATACGGACACGTTGGGTATGTTTACCATACAAGGTTTACTAGGAAACCTGCTTGCTCGACCTTGCCCTCCCGTCGCGGACACCATTTTGGACAGAATCCTAGTACGTAGAGTACTTTCCCTAGGTATGTGCCCGTTCGTGACTATCGTTGCGTGCATACGGACACCGTGGTAGTTTTACCAACCAGGTTTACTAGGAACCTGCTTGCTCGACATTGCCCTCCCGTCGCGGACACCATTCTTGGACAGAAGTCCTAGTACGTAGAGTACTTTCTAGGTATGTGCCCGTTCGTGACTATCGTTGCGTGCATACGGACACGCTTGGGTATGTTTACCATACAAGGTTTACTAGGGAAACCTGCTTGCTCGACCATTGCCCCCCCGTCGCGGACACCATTCTTGGACCGAAGTCCTAGTACGTAGAGTACTTTCCCTAGGTATGTGCCCGTTCGTGACTATCGTTGCGTGCATACGGACACGCTTGGTATGTTTACCATACAAGGTTTACTAGGAAACCTGCTTGCTCGACCATTGCCCTCCCGTCGCGGACACCATTCTTGGACAGAATCCTAGTACGTAGAGTACTTTCCTAGGTATGTGCCCGTTCGTGACTATCGTTGCGTGCATACGGACACGCTTGGGTATGTTTACCATACAAGGTTTACTAGGGAAACCTGCTTGCTCGACCATTGCCCTCCCGTCGCGGACACCATTCTTGACAGAATCCTAGTACGTAGAGTACTTCCCTAGGTATGTCCCGTTGTGACTATCGTTGCGTGCATACGGACACGCTTGGGTATGTTTACCATACAAGTTTTACTAGGAAACCTGCTTGCTCGACCATTGCCCTCCCGTCGCGGACACCATTCTTGGACAGAAGTCCTAGTACGTAGAGTACTTTCCCTAGGTATGTGCCCGTTCGTGACTATCGTTGCGTGCTACGGACACGCTTGGGTTGTGTTTACCATACAAGGTTTACTAGGGAAACCAGGAAGGAATTCTAGGCACACGTTTGTTCATGCCACAGTAACTTTCGTTCTCTAAGGTAGCTATGTAAACCTGTTGCCATGATAAGTAACCTGCTTCCCCGACCGTCGCGGACACCATTCTTGGACAGAGTCTAGTACGTAGAGTACTTCCCTAGGTATGTGCCCGTTCGTGACTATCGTTGCGTGCATACGGACACGCTTGGGTATGTTTACCATACAAGGTTTATAGGGAAACCTGCTTGCTCGACCATGCCCTCCCGTCGCGGACACCATTCTTGGACAGAAGTCCTAGTAGTAGAGTACTTTCCCTAGGTATGTGCCCGTTCGTGACTATCTTGCGTGCATACGGACACGCTTGGGTATGTTACCATACAAGGTTTACTAGGGAAACCTGCTTGCTCGACCATTGCCCTCCCGTCGCGGGACACCATTCTTGGACAGAAGTCCTAGTACGTAGAGTACTTCCTAGGTATGTGCCCGTCGTGACTATCGTTGCGTGCATACGGACACGCTTGGGTATGTTTACCATACAAGGTTTACTAGGGAAACCTGCTTGCTCGACCATTGCCCTCCCGTCGCGGACACCATTCTTGGACAGAAGTCCTAGTACGTAGAGTACTTCCCTAGGTATGTGCCCGTTCGTGACTATCGTTGCGTGCATACGGACACGCTTGGGTATGTTGTACCATACAAGGTTTACTAGGGAAACCTGCTGCTCGACCATTGCCCTCCCGTCGCGGACACCATTTGGGACAGAAGTCCTAGTACGTAGAGTACTTTCCCTAGGTATGTGCCCGTTCGTGACTATCGTTGCGTGCATACGGACACGCTTGGGTATGTTTACCATACAAGGTTTACTAGGGAAACCTGCTTGCTCGACCATTGCCCTCCGTCGCGGACACCATTCTTGGACAGAAGTCCTAGTACGTAGAGTACTTTCCCTAGGTATGTGCCCGTTCGTGACTATCGTTGCGTGCATACGGACACGCTTGGGTATGTTTACCATACAAGGTTTACTAGGGAAACCTGCTTGCTCGACCATTGCCCTCCCGTCGCGGACACCATTCTTGGACAGAAGTCCTAGTACGTAGAGTACTTTCCCTAGGTATGTGCCCGTTCGTGACTATCGTTGCGTGCATACGGACACGCTTGGGTATGTTTACCATACAAGGTTTACTAGGGAAACCTGCTTGCTCGACCATTGCCCTCCCGTCGCGGACACCATTCTTGGACAGAAGTCCTAGTACGTAGAGTACTTTCCCTAGGTATGTGCCCGTTCGTGACTATCGTTGCGTGCATACGGACACGCTTGGGTATGTTTACCATACAAGGTTTACTAGGGAAACCAGAGGAATTCTAGGCACACGTTTTGTTCCATCCACAGTAACTTTCGTTCTCTTAGGTAGCTATTTAACTTGTTGCCATGATAATAAACCTGCTTCCCCGACCGTCGCGGACACCATTCTTGGACAGAAGTCCTAGTACGTAGAGTACTTTCCCTAGGTATGTGCCCGTTCGTGACTATCGTTGCGTGCATACGGACACGCTTGGGTATGTTTACCATACAAGGTTTACTAGGGAAACTGCTTGCTCGACCATTGCCCTCCCGTCGCGGACACCATTCTTGGACAGAAGTCCTAGTACGTAGAGTACTTTCCCTAGGTATGTGCCCGTTCGTGACTATCGTTGCGTGCATACGGACACGCTTGGGTATGTTTACCATACAAGGTTACTAGGGAAACCTGCTTGCTCGACCATTGCCCTCCCGTCGCGGACACCATTCTTGGACAGAAGTCCTAGTACGTAGAGTACTTTCCCTAGGTATGTGCCCGTTCGTGACTATCGTTGCGTGCATACGGACACGCTTGGGTATGTTTACCATACAAGGTTTACTAGGGAAACCTGCTTGCTCGACCATTGCCCTCCCGTCGCGGACACCATTCTTGGACAGAAGTCCTAGTACGTAGAGTACTTCCCTAGGTATGTGCCCGTTCGTGACTATCGTTGCGTGCATACGGACACGCTTGGGTATGTTTACCATACAAGGTTTACTAGGGAAACCTGCTTGCTCGACCATTGCCCTCCCGTCGCGGACACCATTCTTGGACAGAAGTCCTAGTACGTAGAGTACTTTCCCTAGGTATGTGCCCGTTCGTGACTATCGTTGCGTGCATACGGACACGCTTGGGTATGTTTACCATACAAGGTTACTAGGGAAACCAGGAAGGAATTCTAGCACACGTTTTGTTCCATCCACAGTAACTTTCGTTCTCTTAAGGTAGCTATTTAACTTGTTGCCATGATAAGTAACCTGCTTCCCCGACCGTCGCGGACACCATTCTGGACAGAAGTCCTAGTACGTAGAGTACTTTCCCTAGGTATGTGCCCGTTCGTGACTATCGTTGCGTGCATACGGACACGCTTGGGTATGTTTACCATACAAGGTTTACTAGGGAAACCTGCTTGCTCGACCATTGCCCTCCGTCGCGGACACCATTCTTGGACAGAAGTCCTAGTACGTAGAGTACTTTCCCTAGGTATGTGCCCGTTCGTGACTATCGTTGCGTGCATACGGACACGCTTGGGTATGTTTACCATACAAGGTTTACTAGGGAAACCTGCTTGCTCGACCATTGCCCTCCCGTCGCGGACACCATTCTTGGACAGAAGTCCTAGTACGTAGAGTACTTTCCCTAGGTATGTGCCCGTTCGTGACTATCGTTGCGTGCATACGGACACGCTTGGGTATGTTTACCATACAAGGTTTACTAGGGAAACCTGCTTGCTCGACCATTGCCCTCCCGTCGCGGACACCATTCTTGGACAGAAGTCCTAGTACGTAGAGTACTTTCCCTAGGTATGTGCCCGTTCGTGACTATCGTTGCGTGCATACGGACACGCTTGGGTATGTTTACCATACAAGGTTTACTAGGGAAACCTGCTTGCTCGACCATTGCCCTCCCGTCGCGGACACCATTCTTGGACAGAAGTCCTAGTACGTAGAGTACTTTCCCTAGGTATGTGCCCGTTCGTGACTATCGTTGCGTGCATACGGACACGCTTGGGTATGTTTACCATACAAGGTTTACTAGGGAAACCTGCTTGCTCGACCATTGCCCTCCCGTCGCGGACACCATTCTTGGACAGAAGTCCTAGTACGTAGAGTACTTTCCCTAGGTATGTGCCCGTTCGTGACTATCGTTGCGTGCATACGGACACGCTTGGGTATGTTTACCATACAAGGTTTACTAGGGAAACCTGCTTGCTCGACCATTGCCCTCCCGTCGCGGACACCATTCTTGGACAGAAGTCCTAGTACGTAGAGTACTTTCCCTAGGTATGTGCCCGTTCGTGACTATCGTTGCGTGCATACGGACACGCTTGGGTATGTTTACCATACAAGGTTTACTAGGGAAACCTGCTTGCTCGACCATTGCCCTCCCGTCGCGGACACCATTCTTGGACAGAAGTCCTAGTACGTAGAGTACTTTCCCTAGGTATGTGCCCGTTCGTGACTATCGTTGCGTGCATACGGACACGCTTGGGTATGTTTACCATACAAGGTTTACTAGGGAAACCTGCTTGCTCGACCATTGCCCTCCCGTCGCGGACACCATTCTTGGACAGAAGTCCTAGTACGTAGAGTACTTTCCCTAGGTATGTGCCCGTTCGTGACTATCGTTGCGTGCATACGGACACGCTTGGGTATGTTTACCATACAAGGTTTACTAGGGAAACCAGGAAGGAATTCTAGGCACACGTTTTGTTCCATCCACAGTAACTTTCGTTCTCTTAAGGTAGCTATTTAACTTGTTTGCCATGATAAGTAACCTGCTTCCCCGACCGTCGCGGACACCATTCTTGGACAGAAGTCCTAGTACGTAGAGTACTTTCCCTAGGTATGTGCCCGTTCGTGACTATCGTTGCGTGCATACGGACACGCTTGGGTATGTTTACCATACAAGGTTTACTAGGGAAACCTGCTTGCTCGACCATTGCCCTCCCGTCGCGGACACCATTCTTGGACAGAAGTCCTAGTACGTAGAGTACTTTCCCTAGGTATGTGCCCGTTCGTGACTATCGTTGCGTGCATACGGACACGCTTGGGTATGTTTACCATACAAGGTTTACTAGGGAAACCTGCTTGCTCGACCATTGCCCTCCCGTCGCGGACACCATTCTTGGACAGAAGTCCTAGTACGTAGAGTACTTTCCCTAGGTATGTGCCCGTTCGTGACTATCGTTGCGTGCATACGGACACGCTTGGGTATGTTTACCATACAAGGTTTACTAGGGAAACCTGCTTGCTCGACCATTGCCCTCCCGTCGCGGACACCATTCTTGGACAGAAGTCCTAGTACGTAGAGTACTTTCCCTAGGTATGTGCCCGTTCGTGACTATCGTTGCGTGCATACGGACACGCTTGGGTATGTTTACCATACAAGGTTTACTAGGGAAACCTGCTTGCTCGACCATTGCCCTCCCGTCGCGGACACCATTCTTGGACAGAAGTCCTAGTACGTAGAGTACTTTCCCTAGGTATGTGCCCGTTCGTGACTATCGTTGCGTGCATACGGACACGCTTGGGTATGTTTACCATACAAGGTTTACTAGGGAAACCAGGAAGGAATTCTAGGCACACGTTTTGTTCCATCCACAGTAACTTTCGTTCTCTTAAGGTAGCTATTTAACTTGTTTGCCATGATAAGTAACCTGCTTCCCCGACCGTCGCGGACACCATTCTTGGACAGAAGTCCTAGTACGTAGAGTACTTTCCCTAGGTATGTGCCCGTTCGTGACTATCGTTGCGTGCATACGGACACGCTTGGGTATGTTTACCATACAAGGTTTACTAGGGAAACCTGCTTGCTCGACCATTGCCCTCCCGTCGCGGACACCATTCTTGGACAGAAGTCCTAGTACGTAGAGTACTTTCCCTAGGTATGTGCCCGTTCGTGACTATCGTTGCGTGCATACGGACACGCTTGGGTATGTTTACCATACAAGGTTTACTAGGGAAACCTGCTTGCTCGACCATTGCCCTCCCGTCGCGGACACCATTCTTGGACAGAAGTCCTAGTACGTAGAGTACTTTCCCTAGGTATGTGCCCGTTCGTGACTATCGTTGCGTGCATACGGACACGCTTGGGTATGTTTACCATACAAGGTTTACTAGGGAAACCTGCTTGCTCGACCATTGCCCTCCCGTCGCGGACACCATTCTTGGACAGAAGTCCTAGTACGTAGAGTACTTTCCCTAGGTATGTGCCCGTTCGTGACTATCGTTGCGTGCATACGGACACGCTTGGGTATGTTTACCATACAAGGTTTACTAGGGAAACCTGCTTGCTCGACCATTGCCCTCCCGTCGCGGACACCATTCTTGGACAGAAGTCCTAGTACGTAGAGTACTTTCCCTAGGTATGTGCCCGTTCGTGACTATCGTTGCGTGCATACGGACACGCTTGGGTATGTTTACCATACAAGGTTTACTAGGGAAACCAGGAAGGAATTCTAGGCACACGTTTTGTTCCATCCACAGTAACTTTCGTTCTCTTAAGGTAGCTATTTAACTTGTTTGCCATGATAAGTAACCTGCTTCCCCGACCGTCGCGGACACCATTCTTGGACAGAAGTCCTAGTACGTAGAGTACTTTCCCTAGGTATGTGCCCGTTCGTGACTATCGTTGCGTGCATACGGACACGCTTGGGTATGTTTACCATACAAGGTTTACTAGGGAAACCTGCTTGCTCGACCATTGCCCTCCCGTCGCGGACACCATTCTTGGACAGAAGTCCTAGTACGTAGAGTACTTTCCCTAGGTATGTGCCCGTTCGTGACTATCGTTGCGTGCATACGGACACGCTTGGGTATGTTTACCATACAAGGTTTACTAGGGAAACCTGCTTGCTCGACCATTGCCCTCCCGTCGCGGACACCATTCTTGGACAGAAGTCCTAGTACGTAGAGTACTTTCCCTAGGTATGTGCCCGTTCGTGACTATCGTTGCGTGCATACGGACACGCTTGGGTATGTTTACCATACAAGGTTTACTAGGGAAACCTGCTTGCTCGACCATTGCCCTCCCGTCGCGGACACCATTCTTGGACAGAAGTCCTAGTACGTAGAGTACTTTCCCTAGGTATGTGCCCGTTCGTGACTATCGTTGCGTGCATACGGACACGCTTGGGTATGTTTACCATACAAGGTTTACTAGGGAAACCTGCTTGCTCGACCATTGCCCTCCCGTCGCGGACACCATTCTTGGACAGAAGTCCTAGTACGTAGAGTACTTTCCCTAGGTATGTGCCCGTTCGTGACTATCGTTGCGTGCATACGGACACGCTTGGGTATGTTTACCATACAAGGTTTACTAGGGAAACCTGCTTGCTCGACCATTGCCCTCCCGTCGCGGACACCATTCTTGGACAGAAGTCCTAGTACGTAGAGTACTTTCCCTAGGTATGTGCCCGTTCGTGACTATCGTTGCGTGCATACGGACACGCTTGGGTATGTTTACCATACAAGGTTTACTAGGGAAACCTGCTTGCTCGACCATTGCCCTCCCGTCGCGGACACCATTCTTGGACAGAAGTCCTAGTACGTAGAGTACTTTCCCTAGGTATGTGCCCGTTCGTGACTATCGTTGCGTGCATACGGACACGCTTGGGTATGTTTACCATACAAGGTTTACTAGGGAAACCTGCTTGCTCGACCATTGCCCTCCCGTCGCGGACACCATTCTTGGACAGAAGTCCTAGTACGTAGAGTACTTTCCCTAGGTATGTGCCCGTTCGTGACTATCGTTGCGTGCATACGGACACGCTTGGGTATGTTTACCATACAAGGTTTACTAGGGAAACCTGCTTGCTCGACCATTGCCCTCCCGTCGCGGACACCATTCTTGGACAGAAGTCCTAGTACGTAGAGTACTTTCCCTAGGTATGTGCCCGTTCGTGACTATCGTTGCGTGCATACGGACACGCTTGGGTATGTTTACCATACAAGGTTTACTAGGGAAACCAGGAAGGAATTCTAGGCACACGTTTTGTTCCATCCACAGTAACTTTCGTTCTCTTAAGGTAGCTATTTAACTTGTTTGCCATGATAAGTAACCTGCTTCCCCGACCGTCGCGGACACCATTCTTGGACAGAAGTCCTAGTACGTAGAGTACTTTCCCTAGGTATGTGCCCGTTCGTGACTATCGTTGCGTGCATACGGACACGCTTGGGTATGTTTACCATACAAGGTTTACTAGGGAAACCTGCTTGCTCGACCATTGCCCTCCCGTCGCGGACACCATTCTTGGACAGAAGTCCTAGTACGTAGAGTACTTTCCCTAGGTATGTGCCCGTTCGTGACTATCGTTGCGTGCATACGGACACGCTTGGGTATGTTTACCATACAAGGTTTACTAGGGAAACCTGCTTGCTCGACCATTGCCCTCCCGTCGCGGACACCATTCTTGGACAGAAGTCCTAGTACGTAGAGTACTTTCCCTAGGTATGTGCCCGTTCGTGACTATCGTTGCGTGCATACGGACACGCTTGGGTATGTTTACCATACAAGGTTTACTAGGGAAACCGGAAGGAATTCTAGGCACACGTTTTGTTCCATCCACAGTAACTTTCGTTCTCTTAAGGTAGCTATTTAACTTGTTTGCCATGATAAGTAACCTGCTTCCCCGACCGTCGCGGACACCATTCTTGGACAGAAGTCCTAGTACGTAGAGTACTTTCCCTAGGTATGTGCCCGTTCGTGACTATCGTTGCGTGCATACGGACACGCTTGGGTATGTTTACCATACAAGGTTTACTAGGGAAACCAGGAAGGAATTCTAGGCACACGTTTTGTTCCATCCACAGTAACTTTCGTTCTCTTAAGGTAGCTATTTAACTTGTTTGCCATGATAAGTAACCTGCTTCCCCGACCGTCGCGGACACCATTCTTGGACAGAAGTCCTAGTACGTAGAGTACTTTCCCTAGGTATGTGCCCGTTCGTGACTATCGTTGCGTGCATACGGACACGCTTGGGTATGTTTACCATACAAGGTTTACTAGGGAAACCTGCTTGCTCGACCATTGCCCTCCCGTCGCGGACACCATTCTTGGACAGAAGTCCTAGTACGTAGAGTACTTTCCCTAGGTATGTGCCCGTTCGTGACTATCGTTGCGTGCATACGGACACGCTTGGGTATGTTTACCATACAAGGTTTACTAGGGAAACCTGCTTGCTCGACCATTGCCCTCCCGTCGCGGACACCATTCTTGGACAGAAGTCCTAGTACGTAGAGTACTTTCCCTAGGTATGTGCCCGTTCGTGACTATCGTTGCGTGCATACGGACACGCTTGGGTATGTTTACCATACAAGGTTTACTAGGGAAACCTGCTTGCTCGACCATTGCCCTCCCGTCGCGGACACCATTCTTGGACAGAAGTCCTAGTACGTAGAGTACTTTCCCTAGGTATGTGCCCGTTCGTGACTATCGTTGCGTGCATACGGACACGCTTGGGTATGTTTACCATACAAGGTTTACTAGGGAAACCTGCTTGCTCGACCATTGCCCTCCCGTCGCGGACACCATTCTTGGACAGAAGTCCTAGTACGTAGAGTACTTTCCCTAGGTATGTGCCCGTTCGTGACTATCGTTGCGTGCATACGGACACGCTTGGGTATGTTTACCATACAAGGTTTACTAGGGAAACCTGCTTGCTCGACCATTGCCCTCCCGTCGCGGACACCATTCTTGGACAGAAGTCCTAGTACGTAGAGTACTTTCCCTAGGTATGTGCCCGTTCGTGACTATCGTTGCGTGCATACGGACACGCTTGGGTATGTTTACCATACAAGGTTTACTAGGGAAACCTGCTTGCTCGACCATTGCCCTCCCGTCGCGGACACCATTCTTGGACAGAAGTCCTAGTACGTAGAGTACTTTCCCTAGGTATGTGCCCGTTCGTGACTATCGTTGCGTGCATACGGACACGCTTGGGTATGTTTACCATACAAGGTTTACTAGGGAAACCTGCTTGCTCGACCATTGCCCTCCCGTCGCGGACACCATTCTTGGACAGAAGTCCTAGTACGTAGAGTACTTTCCCTAGGTATGTGCCCGTTCGTGACTATCGTTGCGTGCATACGGACACGCTTGGGTATGTTTACCATACAAGGTTTACTAGGGAAACCTGCTTGCTCGACCATTGCCCTCCCGTCGCGGACACCATTCTTGGACAGAAGTCCTAGTACGTAGAGTACTTTCCCTAGGTATGTGCCCGTTCGTGACTATCGTTGCGTGCATACGGACACGCTTGGGTATGTTTACCATACAAGGTTTACTAGGGAAACCTGCTTGCTCGACCATTGCCCTCCCGTCGCGGACACCATTCTTGGACAGAAGTCCTAGTACGTAGAGTACTTTCCCTAGGTATGTGCCCGTTCGTGACTATCGTTGCGTGCATACGGACACGCTTGGGTATGTTTACCATACAAGGTTTACTAGGGAAACCTGCTTGCTCGACCATTGCCCTCCCGTCGCGGACACCATTCTTGGACAGAAGTCCTAGTACGTAGAGTACTTTCCCTAGGTATGTGCCCGTTCGTGACTATCGTTGCGTGCATACGGACACGCTTGGGTATGTTTACCATACAAGGTTTACTAGGGAAACCTGCTTGCTCGACCATTGCCCTCCCGTCGCGGACACCATTCTTGGACAGAAGTCCTAGTACGTAGCGTTCTTTATTGTACTTGATCAGTTTGTATTGCCTTCGCTTTGTTCCATCGACACTTGCTACTGCTCACTAAGGGGTTTTTGTTTGTGATGTGTACGATAAGCCACCGTCTATCCTATCCGGCACTTTATCAACACTTTTCACCCAAGTCATAGGAACGTAGTGTACTTTCCCTGATCGGTACACAATTTTGGTGCACGGCTATCCTGACCGGCAACTTGTACCAACATGGACATCCATGAACGCGTACGCTCGGGCTGCGCCCTCCGTGTTGTACTTTCCCTGATCGGTACACAATTTTGGTGCACGGCTATCCTGACCGGCAACTTGTACCAACATGGACATCCATGAACGCGTACGCTCGGGCTGCGCCCTCCGTGTTGTACTTTCCCTGATCGGTACACAATTTTGGTGCACGGCTATCCTGACCGGCACTAAATCGTCACTTTTCGTCCATAACCTAGGAACGTCGTGTAGGTTTCATCATTTTTATGTTTGATTCGGTTTAATATGATTGAAAAATACGCTAAGTCCCAGAAATCTGAACTCGAATACTTCCTCCATGTGGCGCCAAAAGCTACTGAGCAACGCCTAGCTTGTGACCCATTTATAGTTTAATTTCCATTAATAGTTTTGAAAAATACGCTAAGTCCCAGAAATCTGAACTCGAATACTTCCTCCATGTTGCGCCAAAAGCTACTGACCAACGCCTAGCTTGAGACCCATTTATAGTTTAATTTCCATTAATAGTTTTGAAAAATACGCTAAGTCCCAGAAATCTGAACTCGAATACTTCCTCCATGTTGCGCCAAAAGCTACTGACCAACGCCTAGCTTGAGACCCATTTATAGTTTAATTTCCATTAATAGTTTTGAAAAATACGCTAAGTCCCAGAAATCTGAACTCGAATACTTCCTCCATGTGGCGCCAAAAGCTACTGACCAACGCCTAGCTTGAGACCCATTTATAGTTTAATTTCCATTAATAGTTTTGAAAAATACGCTAAGTCCCAGAAATCTGAACTCGAATACTTTCTCCATGTGGCGCCAAAAGCTACTGACCAACGCCTAGGTACATGGTTGGTACATGGATTGTATGCATGCAGGCGTACTGCCGTGCTGGACCGGAAAATCGCACTAGCTACTAGAACGTAGAGTAATTCCCCTAGATAGGTGCTTTTGCATGCCTCTGATCGACGACCATGCAACTTGCAACGTGCGACACGCGTAGGTAGGCTTCCCCATACAAGTTCCCTAGGGTAGCACCAAATTGCATACTTTCAGGCGTAATTTTCGGAACCGTGTACCGTGCATGGTACAAGTATCAGTAGCTCGTGCAATTTGTTTTGCATCGTGTTGCGGTTGCAGGTGCGTCAAGATAGGAGTGTTTCGAGACTTTTGCCAAGCTTGAGTGCCATTTGCAGGATAATTGATGTTCTAGCCACGTTAAACATGCCACTTAATGCCGAAAAGGAAAAAGCCGTTTTCTAGGGACGTCCTGTCAAAAAGGTTGCCATCAGCGCTTTCCTCTCGAGTTCAGGATTCTTGGACTTAGCGTTTTTTCACGATCCAATCAAAAGACCAGATCGTGAAATAAACAATTAATACAAGTATGTACTAGTACATCCCTTCAACCGAAGGAAGTACACCATACATGACCCGTACGCCAATCATCCAAGCACATGACACGTCGACTAAGTCAACACATCATACAACTTGGACAACCGACGGGCAAGTAGGTCA
>NW_024428283.1:0-7500 GCF_017562075.2 Anopheles merus | reverse complement strand
GTCCCCCCGTTGACTCCAGGTGGGTTGTCAGCCTCCGCTGAATCAACCGCTCCAAAATTTTCCCCAACACACTCAGCAAGCAAATGGGCCGGTATGACGAGGGCTCCCCAGGTGGTTTCCCCGACTTGGTAAGCAGCACCAGTTGCTGCCGCTTCCATGCGTCGGGGAAAGTGCCTGCCTCCAGTAGCTGCTTATAGCTTTTGGCAAAAACGGCAGGAAAAGCCATAATTGCCGCAGCTGCAGCCATATTCGGAATATTGTCGTCCCCGGAGCTTTCTTGGGGTTGAGTGAGCGGGCAATCTCCTTCAACTCTTCCGCCAACTCCTCCTCCGAGACCGGATCCATCGGATCCCCACCTACTTCCGTCTCGGGCCACTCCATCGGGGGACGCTCGGGAAAGAGCTCATTCACGATGAACTGGAGCTTATTAGCATCCCGTTCCATCGGAACCCGAGCTCCTTCCCACTGCTGCTTGCGGATTTGGTACGCAGGGCCAAAGCCGTGCGGTTCCAATTGTTCCGGCAGATCCTGCTTGTGTTGGTCCTTGCTGAGCTTGACGGCCCGTTCCAGGGCAGCGCGTGCGTCCGACTTCATTTGACGCCTTTCCTCGCGCTGCTCCTCGGTCCGGGCCCGGTTGAACCGCCGTTTCATTCCATGAAAATGGCTGCGCAACCGATCAATCTCGGACGTCCACCAATAAACTGGACGCCGGCCCTGTCGCCTTGGGGGTTGTCTAGGCATGGTGCCGTCACAAGCCACCGTAATGGCCTGGGTCAGCTCCTCTGCCGTAGCAACATGCCCAAAAATGTCCTGGTCCCTCAAGATTTCAACGAACAAATCCTTGTCGAAGAATCTTGTGGACCACCTTCCCCCATTCACTGCTGAGTGTCCCACGTTATTGGCGCGCTGTCTCGGAACCCTGCCGACCACAAACTTAATAGTATTGTGGTCACTTGGGGTTTCGTCACAAACGCGCCAATTATTTTCCCCTACCAAAGAGGGGCTGCAAAACGACACGTCCACTATGGAGTTGCGGCCATTTCCCCCCATCCAAGTGCTCTGGTTGCCCTGGTTTAGGAGAACCAATCCCAAAGCAGCCGCCGCGTCCATCACAACTCCCCCCCTAGATACCCTTTCCCCATCGTTTGGCCTTCGCTCCATCCCCCATGCACCTGACCAGGCGTTTACGTCACCCCCGATCACGGTGTCCCGATTCCGTGGGAGTACAGACACAATTTCGGTCCATTTGCGTTTGTATTCCTCGACAGTCAAATCGGAACCCACGGGTGGTAGGTAAACGGAGCAGAAAACAATTCCCCGCATCTCGACCACAACGAAGTCCTCGCGTTGGTTGTCAATGATGCGCTGAAAAGGATAATCCCCAACTGATACCACTGCAACCCGGCCAGTGGTATCGGTAACCCAATTGCTGTTATTACTCGGCACCCAATAGGGGTCCGAGAGAATCAAAATATCACAACCCTCGGCACGAGCACTTTGCAAAAGCAAGTCTTGTGCCATTTGGTCATGATTGAGGTTCTGTTGGAACACTCTAATCATGACTGGGCTGTGGGGTTACCTTTCCAAAGTAGCGGCAACTGCGCTGGCCCAGCGAGTGCCCGATTGCATCCGGACCCTGGCATCCCAAGCACTTCCGCTCCCTAGTGCACGGACCCTCGTGCTTATCTTCTGCGCAACGGTGGCATTTGCTACTACGGTCCTTGCCACGGCAGCGGGCAGCAGTATGCCCGTATTCGTAGCACCGGTAGCATTGCCGCCGGCGTTCCAATAGCCGAAGCCTGCAGCATTTGCTGAAACCAACCGTGTACTGCCTCGCAAGGGCCTGGTCGGTGACCGCTATTGCTGGGCAATCGAAAAATGCGACCAACGTACCGTAATGCGTTTTTACGGTCGTGATTTGGTCGCTGAAAATTTCAACGCCCAACGCGGCACTCATTTCCGAAGAAATTTCTTCGGATGAAGTGCCAGGCGGAATGTTGGTGCAGTTCACCCGCACTGAGGGTGTCCGCGGTCGGCATTTGGCTTTGCCCTCAAGAGCCTTGGACACCTCTCTCCAAAGGGTCATCGTTTCCTGGTGCGACAATGGTGCTAATTCCAGGAGTAGATGACCCTTGAAGTTTGTGCGAATTCTCTGCACATCCTCCTTTTTCACCGTTTCCCTAAGGATTGGCATCATGTCCGCGTACTTGAATCCCCCAATTGATTCAAGTTCAATAGCATTTGGCATTCTGCCGGCCCTGGGATTAAAGGCAGGTGCCGGCTTTTGCTTGGGTTGGGGAGCAGAAGGTTGGGTATTTGCGGCGAGGCTGGCTGCTTGCTCAGCTTCACGCTGCTTCTTCCTCTTCCTCCTCTCCCGGCGCACGGCAGTCTTCCCTTTACCGTCCGCCATTCTTGCGCCCCCTCTTGCCCCTTGTGGTCCAGATCCCTGGTCACTTGAAAAAATTTCCCCTGCCAACGGTTCCTCTGCCGCAACAACCTTACTATTTTCCCCCTTCCCACCCTTTCCCTTTTTCTTGCTATTTTTCCCTCCTGACCTGCCAACTGTTGTCCCTGTTCCTTATTTCCTGCTGTCTTGGCCTCGTTTTCCCTAACTATTATGTCATACATCTCCCGCATGATTCCCCCAAAAACAGTGAAGAATTTGGTGACGTCAGACTCATTCAAGGGAATGGAACCCGGTTGCTGCTCCTGATTAGGGCCTGCCAAAGGCCCCAAGTCTTGCTCCACAACCGGATCCTCCACCACAAGATCCTCTGTTCCCGTTCCCACATCAATTCCTGACCCGGCCTCCCCTAGCCAAAATGCTGGAAGGTTGTGCAACAGGGCAATACTGAGCCTATACGCTGTTCCCAATCAGAAAATTGGGGCGTTTTTGCTAAAATAGCCCTGTGCTTCACGGTGTCCCTGATAAACAGCATGAGCTCATGTTTTGCTTTTGCAATGGGCCCATGGGATTGGAATCTGCTGGATATGCAGTTGCGAAAAATTTCCTGTCATATGTTTGCCCTGCCTTGGAACCCTCCCCTTGGCTGTCTTCCGCGATCTGCGGGAGAACAGATACCCTTTTTGCTTTCCCCTCCACCTCTACCGAAGAAGCTCTTCGTAGGGCAGGTGCCATCGCCTTGGGGGCTATCAGCTGGTTTGTTGATGCCCGTCTACCAAAGCTGGTGGCCGAAGCCTTAGACGGGGACATCGTTCCCAGTGAGCTACGGCGGGTGGAATATCTACTGGTTCCTGCCTTTGAGGGACTATTTCTACGAAGTAAAGTGGAGCGTGTATTCATCACCATTTTTCTACCGTTAATTTCTATGGTTAATTTCTATGGAGTTATTTATGACTGTCTACTGATTTTCTAAAGGGACTGGCAAAATTTTAATTAATTGATTGAATAATTTAGGATACTTTGGGATGATGTAACTACGGAGTGTCGATTCAGGAGGGATTTTAATGTTAATTTATGATAATTAAGAAGGAAAATTAAATAATTGTCGTGTTTTGACGCGAGATGTCAATAGATTTCGCGCTGTATATAAACTGTCAATAGTTTTTTTTGTCGGTGTTATTGAACGTTTAATGTAAATGTCAGTCACGTAATTAATTAATTTGTCAGGCCTGATTAAGTGTCAATTGAACAAATTATTATTGGTTGTCAATTGTCTAGGGTCAATTGTCAAAGGTCGAAAATTTAATGTCACGTTTGTTATTAAATTAAACAGAAGCTATTTTAAAAATTATAATATTGTAACAAACAAGGAAATTTAAATTGAGTTAGTTTAATTTAGCAAGATTAGTCATAAATGAATAGCATCAATTATTTAAATGTCAAAGAATACATTGAGAGAGTGTATAAGGTAATTTCGATTGGATTTAAGTTAAATAAAAGTGAAGGGGGCTCTTTTTTTTTGAGTGGTAAGAAGGGGGAAGGAATTCCGATAATTATTTTATAAGGTATCAAGCTTAATAAATTGAAAATTAAGATTGTTTTATTTAAAAAGCTGTCAGTCTATTTAATGTCAATGTCAGGTGTAAAAAAGATGTCAGAATTGTTTATTGTCAAATGAAAATGACGTTTTATGTCAAGAGTGCTGATATAAATCTAACCAAACGGTTTAATTAAATATGAAGATGTTAGAAATCGGCAAGGAATTAATAATAATTAATTTAAATCGAATATAATTTCTATGTGGATATTTAAAAAGAAATGTTTCAAGTGTTATGATGATTATTCAAAAGAATTAGGAGTTTAATTTATAAATTCTATTGTCAATCAAGTGATTTTGGATATTAATAATGTAAATATGTTATTTTAAGGATGCCAGCAAAAAAAAATATTTATATGAATTATTTAAATTAAATAATTTAGAATTTTAAGCAAAAGTGAGTTAAATTTAAATTAAATGTTTGAATATTATTAAATTTTTCCGTTACGACTGTTAATTAATTTAAGTAATAACTGTCAACCAATTAAAATGTCGACGTGACGTCACTTGTCAGAAATATTGAGATGTCAATTTGATAATGTGTCAACGTTTGATGTCAAGTGGTCAGCTGTTAATTTGATA
This sequence comes from Anopheles merus, assembly GCF_017562075.2. Classification (NCBI taxonomy): domain Eukaryota; kingdom Metazoa; phylum Arthropoda; class Insecta; order Diptera; family Culicidae; genus Anopheles; species Anopheles merus. The sequence goes on along the minus strand of NW_024428283.1, from coordinate 2,917 downwards.
ATGTAAATAAATCTATTTAATTAATTAAAAACAACTATTAAAATCGAAAAACTAATTTATTTTTAATAAACATGCAGAGAACCGGGATGAAAATAATAACTACGTGATTAAATAAGATTTCTATTTGGAAATGAATTTAGATTGAAACTAATGTCAAGTGGAATTAATATGGGTGTTAAGGGAAATGATTTAAATGGCTTGTAATGGAAATATGCTTAAAAATGATGAAGCAATGAAATTAAAAGCATGAATATATATTTGTGTATTATTGCGCTGAAGGCGATGTCAATATATTATTAAGTGAATGACTTGTTTAATAATATATATTTATATATATATTTATAAAGAATAAAATAATATTTAAATGATTTAATTGAAATAAAATTGCCAACGGAAAGTAACTGAACTAGTGTAAATATTATTATTATCGCGGAAGGCTTGGTGTATTAAATTTAATTCTTCAGAATTTTAGTTATTTCAAAATTTTGAGATTTGAATGAAATGAATGAAATGAATGAAATTTAGGAATGCTTAAAAGTGACAAACTACGTGAGGAGACGTGTGTGCTTCAACGTTACAGGTAAAATGGGAATTTTCCCCCGTTCTATTTTGGCTATGCTACGGGTTACAGGTAAAATGGGTTTCCGGTCACCTTGCTCTATGCTCCGTTATTGGAGATTATTTTGTTAGCTTTACGAGAGTTTTGAAATTTTGTTAGGATGGATTCTTTAAATTTAAATATAGAGTTCTACTTTGAATGAATATATGATAAGCAAAGCAATAATAAAATAGGATTTAGTTTAAATTGAATATAAGGTCTGCATGGATAATTAAAATATTGAGTCAACTTATATGAGAATTATTTATGGAGTATGGCTTTAAAAGTATTAATTGATTTTTTAATCTTTTGTTATTGTATATTAAATCGTTCTTGTGGGATCGGGCCGGCAGATAAAAGTAGTAAAGTTTTAATGAAAGTATTTAAGAACCCTTGAGTAAAAGTGAGTTTATTAATTTAAATGTTTGAGTATATTAATTAATCAATTGCAAGTGTCAATTAATTAAATTTAATGTCAAAATGGTATGGGGCTTTATTATAAATCTTTTTAAATTATTGCTCAACTTTCAAAATAAGAATTATTAATTATTATTAGACATGCAAACAACCGGGGAAAAATAGCTACGTGATTTAATGAACTTCTACTTGTTAAGGGGTTTTGGATGGAGAGAACGTATTGTCAATAATAAAGGTGGAGAATTGTAATTTAGGCAAACGAGTTATTAAAATTGATAAAAATAATTTATATAAGTATGAAGATGTATTAATGGTGGAATGATGTATAAGGAAATTAAATTGATGGTTTAAATGAAAGTTTGCTATGGCAATAATGAAGCAACGAATTGAAATTGAGATTATTAATTTGATGAGTTTCGCGGAAGGCAATTTAATTTTTTTATTGAAAGTGTTTAATTGAATAAAGTTTGAAAAGTATAAAATAATATTTAAATAATTAATTGAAGATATTTGCCGACGGAAGTAATTGAACTAGTGTAAATATAATTATTATAGCGGAAGGCTTGTATGTGTTGATTTAATTCTTTGGAGTTTAAGTATTAAATATTTGTGATATGAATTAAATGAATGAAATGAATGAAGTTTAGGAATGCTTAAACCGGGAGAAAAGGAGTAAATAAGTGATTTAATATATTTCTACTTGTAAGGGTTATGGATTGGGAGAACGTATTGCCATTAATTTAAAAGGTGAAGAATTGTAATGAAGCAACTGAGTTTGTTAAATTGATTTTGAAATAATTTATATCAAGTTTTAAGATGTATATAAGAATTGAGATGATTGTAGTAGTGTAATTAAATTGATGGTATGAAATGAAGTATGCTATAGCAATGTATAAAAGAAGAGGAATTTATTTAATTTTGCTGTTTTGTGCTAAGGCGTTAATTAATTTTATAAAAAGACTTGTTTAAATGAAGATTTTTATTATAATAGGGAATAATAAAAAATATTTTAATATTTTAAGTAACAAAAATTTCCAACGGAAAGTAATTGGACTGGTTTAATATTATTATTATCGCGAAGGCTTTGTATGTGTTAATTTAATCTTCAGAGTTAAAGTTATTTCAAAATTTTGAGATTTGAATGAAATGAATGAAATGAATGAAATTTAGGAATGCTAAAAGTGACAAACTACGTGAGGAGACGGTGTGCTTCAACGTTACAGGTAAAATGGAATTTTCCCCCGTTCTATTTTGGCTATGCTACGGGTTACAGGTAAAATGGGGTTTCCGGTCACCTTGCTCTGTGCTCCGTTATTGGAGATTATTTTGTTAGCTTTACGAGAGTTTTGAAATTTTGTTAGGATGGATTTTGAAATTTAAATGTTAGCTCTACTGGGTTTGGATTATTCTACTTTACGAATGGTGGTTTGAATTATTTATGTAATAGATTTTTTTGCCTATTTCTACTGTTAGTTTTATATTTAATATGAAATTAATGCTGAGGGGGAGAAAGAAAGATCGAAATAAGAAAATAAATGCAGTTTTATATATAATGGTTTAGTTGGGGAACTAATTGAGATTTGGTTAGGTTGTGAATGGGATTTCAAATTCTACACTATAAAAATTTAAAACTATTTGCCGGTTTGAAAACTCTCGATGTTTCGTCGCTGGAAACAGATGGAACCGGGGAGTCTCGAACACAACACACACTTAGCACAAGTATTCTCGTGGACCGCTCAACGAAAGCGTATTTGCAGAAGGCTTAATTAATTAATTTATTAATTGAACGCAGAAGGCGATGCTTATAATATTGTCTTATAGGATTTGAATAATTTTTTTTTGCAGAGGGCATTTAATTCAATAAATATTTGCTGAAGGCTTATGTAATTAATTTGGTTTATT
>NW_024428282.1:0-33394 GCF_017562075.2 Anopheles merus | reverse complement strand
CACTCCAAAATAACAGCGAAGCTGCACCCTCACAGAATGCTAATCCTTTGGCAAACAGGACAGTTTCCGACCTTACTTTACCGTTTGACTGCAGAGAGAAGGGCAGGAAATGCTTGGTGTGATGTACTTTTATTTTAGCTTGTCTTAGTAAACCACACAGAGCACAGTGTTTTCGTCCATAAACGGGTCTTGATCATTAATCATTTGGCATGGTTTTAGCTTGTCCTACGAGTTTCGCTCATTTATCATCGACTTGTTGTATGTAGTCGGTTAGGATGGACGGATAAACGGATACTTTTTGTTGTTGCTTCTCGCTCCTCATTAAGAGCACTAATCTCCATTAAAACACACTCACTCGCACGAAAGAGCCGGTGAGCTATAGTGTTGTAAGTGAACGTTGTTACGAAACGTGTTTGAATGTGCCATATGACTGCTTCATATATCGGTTATGCGAATTTGAACATGTTCTTTCTTATCACAGCTTTACGCAAACTTGCAGATTTTTTTACTGCTTTCACAATAATCACTTATATGGTTATTCTTGGCTCTCTCCGATCCATGTTACGCTTCGACCTATCGATCATGAATAATTCAACACACTAAGTTGTAACACCCACAACCATCATTCCATCGGATAAAATCAACAAAACGCTTGATCCTTCTACGAACTCGAGCTAAAAATGTACCCTTCGGAGCCTTCGCTATGTGCTAATCATGTTTCTTTGTGTAAACAGCTTCCCAACCTAATTTGAGAACACGATTCCCCTTCAAATCCATGGGACGAGATGACTTCACAAAAGAAAAAAAAAACAAGATTACCAAGAAGGCAACTTTACTATGACTACTAATAAGACGTTACTTCGAATTTACACAGTATGTACAAAATCAGTCAGTGGTAAGATAAGCACACACACACACACACACACACACTTGTAAGCTTTAACGTTTATGTATGAAATTGTTTCTAAAGACCAATTATTTGCTTCAAATTGATACAGAAATAATAATTTTTAATATATTGGAAGAATCTTGTAATCTTGTATCTTGTAATCTTGTGAAGTTTTTCAACCCAATTGAGCTAATGTACTCTACGAAACGTTAAATTATGGAACAGCCGCTGTCTTTGGTTCTGCGAATTGTGCACTTTTATTGCCTATGCAATTACATGTGCACAGCATTTGTGCATTATATATGTGCAATTATATCTGCAGTATTTGTTTATTCGGTGGAATGACGAAAAGGGAAAGCAAAGTACCATCGAAATGGGATGCATTTTTATTTTCATTTCGATATTTTCTGTATTCAATTTGTGTCTGAAGTTCTAGGAGTTCTTTAACAAGTAAGTCTTTGATGCAAATTTGTGATTTGTACAGTTATCCATGTTTTAGCCACTGCAGTAAACCCTCCAACTCCAAGCCCTCAGGTTATTAGGCTACGGAAAATTCTCCGTGGTTAATTCCACGAAGGCTCTCTCATGGGGATGTTTTAACTTGTTGTTTTGTTTACACACCGTGCTGTCCGCCAGTAGGAGCAAATCAGGCCATGTAACCGCATAACTATATGTGAGTGTACTCATTGAGGATATGATATATAATTAGTTTATGATTGAAAATGTGATCTTTTCCAAATGTTGGTTTTTTTTAATAATCTATTCTTAAGATCGAATACTACTATTAAAGCGTATAAAACACCTTCTGTTCTTTATCGTAGCAACCTTCGTGAGAAAACTGGACATTTCAACAGCGTTATTTTTACGTTTTGTTCATGAACCTAAAAAACCCTCCTTGCAACATAAATTATTTTTGAATGGATCATCAATTTTCAATAGATTTATAAGGAATTCTCCTTTTTTGAATGGCGAAAAATATCCTTTTTTTATTTTGACAATTTTTCGTGTAACGAGGTATTTTTGTAAGGATATGTGTTGTTCCCTATACACAATATTTATTTTAGCTTGATGCCATGACCTTTTTTATCTTTACATCGAGCGGTTATATCATCATAAAGTTTTACCAAATAACCGTGTAATTCATTCACTTTTGTATTTATTTGTTTAATTTACTGTATTATTCTTTATCATTGTTACATTTATCGTAAATATCAGATTAATGTAACAACGTCTTCGAAAGTTTTGAATAAATAAAAAATGTTGATGCAAATTACAAATCCTAGGAAAATATGCTTTCAATGGTAATTTATTTGTCCCTTTCGATACCTTTGTTTATATAGGTGCTTTCAATCTTGATAAGGGTAAAGTTTTTTGTGTTTTATTCATATTATACGAGTAAAACGGACGTATTTGGGACGGTCCCATTGTACAGTCGTCAAATCGAACGACTTGAATAACATGCCCGTCATGGGTTCAGGCCTAGAATGGACCGTCCCCTGTAGAATTTCATTCTAATAAATTAATTCTTGAAAGCCTGTAAAGGTCGGCATGTCCGCTTTGAACGTTACGCCAAGTGGAAGAAGAAAAAGACGAGTAAAACTTAGTACCACGGTAAAACAATAATACAATCTTTCGTGTATATTTCCACAAGGTGGTCTGCTTCACAGGAATTGAAAAATGATTTACGCTTCATCTCACATAACTTGTAAAAAATTTCTGACTATTTCTAAATAAAGTTCATTTTTCATTTTAGGAAGCTAGAGTTAATTTCAACGTACCTGCTTGTACTTTCGTATAGGCTATTAAAAGATGACCAAACTAGACGTGCACATAGCGATAATGAAGTTATGACTGCGATGGCTATCACATTCAATGCACATTATCGGCCTCAGCACCATTTTTCGATCGAAAAAAATCGATAGGCGCTCTCGTTAATCTGATCTATTTCTTTCATACCGTTAGTGTAGAAAACCCATTTTTAATAGTTAATGAATGAAATTTCATCTCCCAAAATATTGAAAAAGAACCATAACTATTTTAATTTACTTTTACATTACGTTTTTGAAAACCATAGCCTTGCATTAAAGCATTTTTCGAATATTCGATAATTTCGCGTTGCTGATTTTTTTTCCCATACAAAGCGGAACGATCGAAATTTTTTAGCAAAGTTCATTTTGCCCTTGAGTGTCATGGAATACCAGTTTTGATGAGTCTTTTGACTGGAACTCCTAATGTTACTCAGTATGTCTTGCTGTGATACTCATTGTTATTTATTTGATGCTGATGTTACAATGCACCGTGATGCTTTCTGTTATTTACTGCTACCCTAGACATCTAAGATGGTTTATTTGGTCAGTGATGAGGCCGCATTGATGGCCAATCACTTAAACAAAAGAAAAAATCTAAATTGGAAAAATTAATAACTTTCTTTATATCCGCACATGATATTTAATGTTAGGTATTCAATCTCTAGAACATCCTAACATCCTAACACATAATATGAATCTCCAGATCTGTTGTCAAGATTAAGTATAAATACTCAATAGGACTCTAAGAAGCTATGAACGCTTAAATAATGGACAGGATTGTACCAAAATGGGTATTTTCAATTTAGAAAAAAAATCACAAAATATATATATAAAAATATATATATATATTTTCTTTTTTTTTGATAAACTGGGTTTTTAATGGCGCAATAGCTAATGGGGCTTTTAAGATATCAGCTAGCTGTTTTATATGGAGTTTAACATTTGGCATCTGAATACATCTCAACACTATACAAACACAATACAAACTCCCCCCACATGCAAAATTACACGAAAATTATTGATATTTTGGCTGGAAATCACGAGATAGCACTTACGCGGAAATCGATATACGCGGTATTTTGGGTCCGTTTTCGGTCCCCTTTAACCATGTATCTTGGGGTCTGTATTTTCAACCTAGATTATTTCATCCGAAAAATATGTAAACAAATGCCAATTCATTGCATTCATGGTTTGATCAGGTTAGCTCATGAAGGATTGAATTTTTTCACTATAATGATTCGCTTACTACTTTGACAATAGCGAAAAAACTGCTGGACCTTCATTCTGTTTTCTTCCTCAAATTCCAACGCGCAATGTTTTATCCACTTCTCACCTCTTTTGTTGTTATTTGAAAACCGATAATTTTTTTTTCACTGTGTGTTTTGTCCAAAAATCTTGCCTCACACTTTCTTTGCAATTTGTTTTTGGAAAAGTTGTTTACATCTAACCAGCAGGGAACAGAGCTCATTTTAATAGCAGCGATCGCCTCAATAGCAAATGACAGTGCTTACGTGTGGGACACTTTTGTAACTCAAATGTCACGTCGGTTCGTCGGTTTCATTCCCATCGGTTGCACACTCCGCTAATTTCTAAAACCTGCCACAGACTAGATCAGTGTCACAATCGGAAAACATTTGAAAGTATATATGCTTGTATATTTCATTGTTTCTCTTAAGGCTTATGGCAAGTTTAACTTACATTCTAAGTACTTAAATCAGCCTAGGCCAAGAATTGTGTAACAATACGAAAGGAGAAAAATGAGAAGGAAAGAAGCGGAAAAGAGTCAAGAAATAAGGGACAGACAAGATCGGTAAGCGCACGGGGGCCATGTCGCATAGTCGGTCCTTTCTACGGTAGACGGTTCGTACGAGGCTTGAACCCATGATGAGCCTGTTTCAAAGCTGACGTTACTTTTAACTAATCAGTATACTCATGGCAGAATAGCCAACCCTGGAAGGCTCGGACCATACGGGGCTTGAACCCACGATGGGCATGTCGTTGAGATGTGCAGCATCCCGACGACGGGCGACCCGAAACCACCATGCAACACGTGGAGTAGTCTCCACTACCACTGCCAGCCGGGGAACGTATGAAACGTCTCCAACGACGTTTCATACGTGGTGGCGCTTACACATGCTACGTCAATGGCGAGCGCAGTGACAGGCCGGAACATAACCCTCTTTTCCACCCTTCAGACAGCGACATGGTTACGAAGCACCATCCGCCGACGGAGCTGGTGCAGCATCACCTGCATAGCAGCAAACTCGACAATGAGAAGCGAGCGCCAGGCGGGACTCTCCTAGCATTCACCAACGAGTGAGGGGCTGGGGAGCACAATGATGCGATGTTCCATTCCGTTTACTTGAGTTTACCATTGATTAGCCTCACGTGGTATGCTGTGTGTGCAAGTGCATTGATAATCTTTTTTTTTTTGCACCACCCAACTAACTCCACTAACAAACAACATAAACTCTGTACGGAGCATGCATTCAATCGATCCGGCAAACAGCTCCATTGGTAAATCGATTCATCTACAAACGTTGATCAAATCCGGATTCGTCATACGTCGTCATGTGAGAATGTGAGGGAAAGAGTAAGGGGGAGAGAGAATATCGGCATTTTGGAACCACTATGTGTTATGGTCATTGTTCTAGACAAAAAAACATAAGCGAAGTACTCCAGAAAATATGTAAAAATTATAGTGTTTTTCGTTTTGTCGTACATTTTCTTAAATACGACGATTACCCAACGTGGGGTGAACGTTCACACGACGTACACACGACGTCGAACATATTTGAAATTGTCGGTTGGGTAGTCGTTGTAGCGCCATCTATTTATTAATAGTCGAACCACTTAAAGGCACAGTGAGCGACTACTAGTACAACATCATTTAATATTAAAAACATCATAATCATTTTAGCATAATATCATTATTTTTCTTATTTTTTAATATTATTTATGTAAAACGCATGAAAATTACTTACTTATGAAACTTACTTTACCTGTTCGTAATTTAAGAAGCTATAGGCTACTAAGAGTTGACCAAACTAGACATGCATATAGCGATAATGAACCTTTAACTGCGATGGCTATCAGATTTAATGCACACTATGACTCTTTTGACTTTAAGCAATACGGCCTTTTTGGACCGTTACTCCTGAATAAAAAAAAAGACTCTTTTGAATGGAATTCCCTGTGTTAACCTGTATTTTTTTCTGTGATACTCTTTGTAATTTATTTTGTGCTGATGTTACATTGTACCGTGATGCTTTATGTTATTTATTGCTACCCTAGGATACTTAGATAGTTTATAAGATCAATGATAAGGCCAATGATGGCCAATCACTTAACCAATACAAATAAACAATAAACATTCATAATAGCAAAGAAGCATATTTTCTGCCTTCAACATTAATATCACAACACTTTTGATAAACATCATACTTAAAAAAAAATTTAGAATCGGTATATCGGTTTTTAAATTACACAATTTAAAAAAACTAAAATGTATCTCTTCTTCTTATTCTTCATCTTCTATTTGGCGTAACGTGCTACGCGGACATGCTGTCCTATACAGGCTTTCGAGGCTTAAGTCATTACCAAGCTGCCGGGGATAGTCAATCCTTGCTACAGGGAGACGGTCCATTCTAGGCTTGAACGCTTGACGGGCATGTTATTGAATCGTTATTATCTTCCAAATGTTATAACGATGTTTCACCTGTATTCTTTGTCAATCAAGCAGACAAAATTTTAAATACAGCTGTTGGAAAACTATGCTGTTCCGTAGGATGTGTTAGGTATGTTTAATTTAGTCTCCGTTTTTAAACTTCAGAGAGATAATTATGTTGGAATTATGTCTTAACATATTTTTTACCCAAAATATTGAAATAAATATTTAGTGCAAAAGTAACTTCTTCTCAGTTCTGAGAATATACGATGGCTCAACCACCTCTCATATACATTATACACTTTTGATTTTATATCATTGAAACATGTGTCTTGACATGTTTTATGCCATATGTTAATTTTTAATTTGTATGTTTTGTTTTATAAGAATCCAGCCAACAACAGATAGTAGTAAACAATGAGACAATTCAATCAATCACAAGCACTTCCGGTTGTTCATTCATGTTGTTTGTTTCTCTATAATTCCGATGCTCAACGATGCCAGCGCCCCATTTTCATGCAAACCATGTCCCTGACCATTACCATCTTTGCTTCACGGACATATACACTAAGACCTTGATCTAGCGAACTCTGCTCGTGCTGTCAACTAAAGCGATAGAAAGAGTGTTGTAAAAAATACATTATCCAACGTGTTAACATGTTTAGGAAATTGCCGTTTTTTATGCGGAACTCATAAGCATTAGCTCTTATGGTAAATAGTTTGTAGCTTTCGAATGCATTTTGAAAGTTTGCACGAAACAAGAAACCACATGGATTGGGCTAGTCCGTTTTATGTAACTTTATAATTTCGTGTTCTCTGCGTCATTCAATTCAAGATTAGTAACAATTATAATTAAATACACGTTTAAGGCTTATAAACAAACAAAAATCCGTAAAATTAAACATTCTCTTCGATTATCCATTTACAACAACAACAAAAAACCGTTCATCCTTCACCGACTCTCAAACCGGTTGGCAGACCCATCGAGTACTCGCCCATCGCAATATTCATAAACCTCCTTATGAACCTCACTGGGTGACAATCAGGCGCCTTGTTGCAAGACCTTTAAGGAAGCGCCCCCTTTTCATCCCTCGCGCAACATAGTTCCGCGAATCGTCAACACTGACAGCGTCGGAGGTCATGTCAGCTGCAAGCAAAGAAACGCATGGCCCCTTCCATCGCGGCAGGTACGATTCATTGCCTTTTAGGGCATTACGAATGACGGTGAGTTTTTTATTTTATTTTTGTGTTTTCTGCACGAAGGCTTACTGCCCTATCCTACGGCGCCCTGGTAATTGCGACCTAAAATCGACTCAATCGGATACACGAGAGAAGCCTTCGTCTCCATCTCGCTGCTTTAGCTTACTAGCCAACCGACGGTGGTTTATTCCCAAGCGATGAATCCATTAGCACACGGTGCCAAATGAAACACGATTGCGCTTATGGAATAGCCTTTTTTGGCAGAAAATCAGACACATGTACATGTATCCGAATTTTTATGACCGACCAAACAGCCAGGGACGCATGGCGACCGAGGTTGCGATCGAGATTAGAGACGATCGGCGCCCCCATTCGGCCATATGGATGATCAGCGTCTGAAAAACAGGCCCTGAAGGAAGAGGTGAAATTGTGGGTGGTGCTAGAATGATCGGGCAAGCACAAAACTCAACATCGTCTGTAAACAAAATTTCCCGAACGCTTTCCCATCGGCGGCACGGAACGTTTAAACGAGAGGATGGTAAACAAATGTACCTTCCACTATTGTAAGGGAAAGCGAGCCGGTTTGCTGGTGTTGGTGGAATGAGCATTAAAATGAAAAGTTATCCTTGTTGCGCAGACGCCAATCCCTGCGCATGTCTTTCAGCTCAGCGCGTTATGAATAACGCTCAATATCTCAAACACAGTGAGACATGGTGAATCACACATTGTGTCAAATTAAAATAATAAGAAAGAATATTTATACCACTTCACAATTTAATAGTTTCAATGAGAAAAAAATGTATTTTTGTCACAATCTCTGTTATAGTTTTATATATTTAGGTTATATATTTAGGAGACATTTTTTCCTAAACGAAGCAATTAAATGGAAAACCTATTTAACCTGTGGATTAAACTCAAATGGAACCGTCTACATGGCGTTTTCCTAATGCTATTGGGAAATACAAAAGTAAAGGTTAACTAAGAAAATTTAAATTATAACCTACAAAACAAATCTGATTTTGTTTTTTTTTTTTATAAAACTCTGTTCTGCTCTCTCTTATGCTCATTTTTTATAGACCGCGACATTTTTGAAAAATTGTAAATGTTATTATAGTGCATTAAAATAATAAAATAACAAACGATATATACAGGTGTCCCCCGAGATACGACTGTATTTGGGACCGAAAAAAAGTCCCAACGCAAGGCGTAAGTCGAAAAAGTCGTATGTCGAATAATTGTCAATGTAAAGTTTATAACCGAAGTTGAAGAGTCGAAATCTATTATATCGTGTTTTTTATTTGAAATAATGTTCGATAATGTATAAATTTTACACAAAAAGTCGTTTACACGATATAGATATTCAATATCGGGTAGTTGTGGAATCTTTGGAAATGTGTGTGTAACGGTTATCAGCTCGGAAATTCAAAAATATACATCAATTTCTTCTCGATGACAACTTTTCAATGTCAAAATCAAAATCGTCGTATCTGCGAATCGTCGTAACTCGAGAGGGTCGTAACTCGGGGGACGCCTGTAATTGACATCAATAAACCGTATGTTAGTGCTAAAATGCGTCAAACGAGAAATACTTTCAAAAATATCAATGCGCAATACTTATTACACCATCAAAATAAAAAAAAATACTCATGGGAAAACTAAAACTTTGTCGAATTGTTCTAATTTGTTCGAGACTGATCAAAACACAAATTTTGACCAATCCGATCAACGATCACTGTGCGAACGTACAACCCAAGACCGCTTACTAGCCGGCAGGGAAGAAACGTTACACTCGCTTCACAGGTACTATCCACCACCGATGCAGCAGATCGTAGTTAACGTTGTCGGTTCGATCGGTAAGCACGCGCTCAAGATCTTTAGTACAATACCGTGCAGAACGGTCATTTTTCAATGCTCAGCGGATTGTTTCTTCTACCCAGGTGGACTAATCGTAATAGTGTGCTAATCGTAGCAGAACATAACCAAAAACAATTGATGGGCGTAATCCGTGAAAAGTAAAGTGATTCGAAGTATAATATTGTGTATGGGAAAATGATACCCGTAGTGCGTGTGTGATGTGATTCGATGGCGCACCGGAAATACACAGCACACCTGAAAACGTGCATCACATCAAGAGACAGATGACGCAAGTGTTATGAAAGCAGAGAAAATTTACGAAACGAACAATCCACAGCCTAACAAAAAGGGTTACCTTATCACTCCCGGAGTTCATTAGAACCAAACATTTTCCATTTTTCGTACGAACACGGTGTCGTCTCCGAAACCCCACATCCAACTGGTCAGTTACAAGGCCGAGCTGAGACCGGGCATACGACAACGTGAATCACAGCGTGCAGTGTGAAAATCGTTTTTCCACGCAGCTAGCGATCGCGAAGATCTCAGTTTCTATTCGCGTCCTACCATACGCGTACGCGTTGCCTTGCTTCAAATTTCCGCACGGGAAAATGTCGGTGGAAAACGGCGGTGAAACAGAGTATTCAACACAAATGCAACTACCACACGCACACATGTCTGTTCATTCGTTAAAATGTCTGTGTACGATCGCTCAGTAAACCGTTCCTGCTCGAGTTTGTTTGTTTTCCCGTTCTGCCATTTGCGTGAGCATGAACACCACTATCTACGACAATCTGAGCACGGAAAACAAGGGCAAAAAATGGGAGATGTTTAGGTGAAACTGGGAGAACTGTTCATCTTCTGAACACCACAGCATTGTGCAGGAGAGAAGAAGGAAGCCGAGGTGCTTACTGGTCGACAGCTGAGGGCAGAGGCAGAATCCAAGACACTAGACTCTGACAGACGTTAGTTCGCCCATCGTTCGGAAGGGAAGGTTGATCCAATTTGGCACCCGAAAAACGCTTAGCATTGACATATTTTCTGGCATGTGACGCCCGTTAGCAGGCAGCTGCTGTTTGGCAACGGTACGTTCCCACCACCGATTGGCCAGTAATAAACTAGCGAACAAGTTATGATCGATGAAACGAAGCATGGAGGGAAAATTTAAATCCTTGGAGCAATATCTCTACCAGTCAAATGAATAATTTAGATCGTGAAAGAACACTATCTTATAAATAGCTCAACTTTGCAACGAGTGTTTTTTATAACAATTGTACTTTCATGATTTTTAAAGTTTTACAATTGTAATATGCAATTGAATGATGCGCAAAAGCATTATACTAATTTGAAGAAGCTGCAATGTCATTAAAAGTCAAGCCGGAAATAAGCAGTCGCCCATGTGCAACAGACACCCAGGCACTTCTTCCGAATGTCTCACAACATGGCGAAAAAAAATCCTAACAGCTATATAAACAATGTCTACCGAGGCAGCGAAAGCTAACGACCGCTAGTGACACTTGTGAACGAATTAAAGTGAGAAAAAGAAAAGGGAAGAACAAAAACACTCCGGAAAGTAGACGTGTTTATTCTGGCTGCATAACAACCGTTTGCCGAAAATAAATGCGCTTCCGTAGGCCGTGCAATGCACCTTTTCTTTCGATCGGATGCAGTTTGCACCGTGGCTCACCTGTTTCATGGTGTGATGGCGCAGTCGTCAGTCGAACGGCACAGCTGTGTCTGCGGATGTGTTGATTTGATTGTATCTACCCTTTTGATCTGGTACAAGGAAGGGTTCATCGTTAATCAAACGTTCAATTTACATCAGATTGTAGTGGTTTGAATTGCATGAATTATATTTATTAAATTATCTTTCTTATGATTCATTCACCATTTCGGGAAGTGCATATCCGTTTTTCACCGACACGAGATCAACCAGTAGGAAGTAGTAGCAGAAGCAGTACGGATGAGTTGAGTGGTTGAGTTATTTTTAAACCTTGCGCCGTCACAGACATTGGACCATCGTGTCTCACCCCTGCACTTTCGCTGGCGGTAATGGAAATGGGAGTGTAGTGTCGATCGTAGTCGGTTGCCGGTTTTGTGTTACAGTGAATCGCGTCCACTTTCATTCACCTGACTTAGGGGAGTGTGTAGTGCGTAGCTTGTTGTGGTGCTAGCAGAACCAGATAAGAAGATCTAAAAGTGTCTTCAAGTGTGCTACATTTCTGATACTTACGACACACAGTGCTCTACGCGCTCAATTAAGGAAACGATCTAGTAAATGACTTAAAGATTGTTTGACGAGCAGCCTAAGATCAGTGCACAGTGTTATCCAGAACACTTCAACATCTAACGCGGAACCACTCCCTCAGCACGGTACAAAGGAAAGGTTGTAAATTATCCTTCTGCAACCTTCCTTCCTCCTTCCTTCCTCTGAAACTTTTCACACCCACTCCCTGATGCTCCTTGTTGGTGATGTGCGTGATCAAAATGTGCTATGTGTACGTGTGAGAGCGTTTTTAACAGCATCAAACAGTTTCGCGAACCGTTTCACTGACTAAATATACCGACTCCGGTCTTCTAGGCCGGTTATTAACACGGTAGCGAGTACGGGAATGTTCCGGAACAGATCAAGCTACACAGACACATTCGCGTGGGTGCAGGAAAAACAAGAGACTATACTACTATGTAACAGGTCGTGCTAAAACCTTTCCTTGTGTTAAACGTCTATGTATCATTTCTACGCGGCAGACCCAATAATGGATGTGTGAAACAAAACGTGACATGTGTGCAATGTGTAGTATTTGTATGTCGTTTCGTTTATCTTCCTCAGGTTGATTGCTGTTTATTTTTATCCAACCGTGTGATTAATTGTGAATAGAGCGCATCCTGCAGAGACTTTCATGTAAACAAAAGAATAACACGACTATTTTCGGGTTCTGCATCATACACCTCCCATCCAACACCGTGAAAACACGTGCCAGCGAACGACCTTGCTGTGGCGTGACTCATACAAAACAACAGTGTAATTAGTGTAATGTTTAGTGTAGAGCACAGAGTCTAGCGAGCGCACTGCACGTAGCAGGACGTGAAAGTAAACCACTGACCCACCACATATAACACTCTTTGGGGGAGACACCCACAACGCATATCTCATCACACAGCAGCTAGCTACAGCAGTGAAGCGATCCTCAGAGCAGAGTAGAACGTGGAATACTATCACCATCACCACTACCCGACTTCCCTCTACTACAGTCACTCTACACCACTCCGTTTAGCGGCAAACGTACCATTTACTCCGATAAAATGGATATTCAAGTACAGGTATTTTCCTATATTCCCCCCCCTCTCTCTCTCTCTCTCTCTGTTGTTAGTGAAAGGCTTCGCTTAGGTAATACACTACTTGGTTTTCCTAAAAAGGAGGCAAGGGCACATATGCATACTTATAAACATGGTATTAATTTTCACATATTACTATTTCGGTACAGTGTGTTCAATTCATATAAATCATAAAATCTCGAAAGAGAGAATGTTCAATTTAAATGGTAATGGACATTTTATGCACAAACAATAAGTTATCATTATTTTTTGCTGTGCGTAGCAGAATCATATCAGAATATACAAGCGTCCCCCGAGTTACGACGATTCGCAGATACGACGATTTTGATTTTGACAGTTAAAAGTTGTCATTGACAAGAAATTGATGTATTTTTTTGAATATCTGGGCTGATAACCGTTATACACACAATTCCAAAGATTCCACAACTACCCTATCTTGAATATCTATATTGTGTACGGTTTTTAAATATAATTAATACATTATCGACAATATTTTAAATAATATACACGATATCATAAATTCAAACTCTTCAACTTCGGTTATAAACTTCATATTCATAGATATTCGACATACGACTTTTTCGACTTACGCCTTGCTTTGGGACATTTTTTCGGTCCCAAATACAGTCGTATCTCGGGGGACACCTGTACATGCAAAGCATAGATTTAATGCTTGTGTGCCAATAATTGCACACTTAAGGGAACAGTGAATGCCACATATACATGTGAAATGTCTAAGGCGAATAAAATCAAATTATTCATGGTATGTGTGGCATAAAAAATGTGTGTGTTTAAAAAATAGTATTTATATTACATTTTATGCTAAAATTATGGATAAGGAAATAAGGAAGGATAGAATTACAAAAATACTTTTTTGAAAATCCAAAATCCAATTATTGCACGCTATTGGACGCTGTTACATTACATGTCAATCAAAATACACCGTTTAAATGGTCAGCCTTATTTTGTGATGCACAATTCATAACGGTTTGACCTCCATTTCAAATCCATTCGTTTGGATGGGATGCCATTCGGTCACAATATTGTCATTAATATTTTAAAATTCGAAACAGTATTAACAAAATAAATCAGTAGAATATGAAGCAATGTTCATCTACGTTTTATAAATAATTGAAATTACGGTACAGTACAACATAGTGTACAATAATTGATTGGTGTGCAACACTAGGCAAATTGTCTCATCTGTATTAAGCAAAAGATCTTCTGAATCAATCATATTTTTACTTCCTCAATCTAATTAATGCAAATTGCGAACCTAAATAGAAACAGTTTGTTTGGATATCACATTATGTTTGTTTGATATCGAGTTCAAGACATCCTTAAAATGTATATAATAGTTAATGTTGAAAACACGTATTATACGATCAAACGAATGTGCTGCAGCATTGGAGAAATTTTAAGTAATCTATTAGTTTTGCCATACTAAATTACGTTGATTGTTTACACAAAACTCATCTGTTTCCGGATGGCTTTCATCAAGCAGAAAACACAAACAGTAGGGTTGCCAATTCACTCAGGAAATCATCGAAATTTCGCTGCCTTACATATGCAAATGTTACGCCACTATCTGCTTCCCTACCGGTTGTACATTCTTTCTTCAATCTTTACCGATCTATACATGTTTGCAGGATGTGAATCAGCTGCTCGTAGTATGTTATACAGAACCAAAACACGCTTCTGCGAACCACTGTCTGTTCGCTTTCCGATGAACCATGATCGTCGTGAGTAATGCGCGAAATGTTTGGTCGGAAAAATATTGACCACCATCTGCGTTCTGGATGATGGTAGCGGAAAGAGCATCTTCAATTTGAAAACGCGTTTAGCTTTGAAACCTATCCTATATGACCTGACAGCAAAGGACAGGCGTAGGTGTTCGAAACATGAACAGGTTGTTCTGTTTCTCGGACAAACAACAAGCCTGATTCACATCATACGATCATATGAAGTAAATACGACGATTGAAGTCTGCCATTTTCAACCCAATGTTTGTTTGGCTGAACACCCTTTCTCGTAACGTTTACGACGCCGCAATCCTAGGCCCTTACTTAAAAAATGTCTGATTAAAAGTTTTGATCTGTGTAAAACATAGATTTTGACAAGATTTCGATCAGCTAATGTTGATCAATTTGATCACATTTGAATTATTCTGAAGATCATTCTGGAGGAGCTAAAACAAGATTTCACATTTTTTAATAGATGGTTTTTAAATATTCAGTAGCTCCTTTTTGATGCTGTTGGTCCGCTCATTGAGGTATAATTCTCATAAAGGTTCTCAAAAATTACTGCACGAAATACATGGTTAGACTACGTATGATAAGTTGTATTTTGTTGTATATTGAGTTGTATTTTGCATTAATTTATTTCTTCTCCTTTTTCTTCTTTGGCGCAACAACCGTTGTTGGTCAAGGCCTACCTGTACCACTGATGAGCTCGGCTATAAGTGACTTATTGATAACCCATAGTAGAATAATCAATCATATGTAATCTTATGGCGCGGTCCATACTAGGATTGAACCCACGATATGCTTGTTGTTAAGTCGGGCGGTTTGATAGCGGTACCGATGGACATGTTCAAATTAAACACATCAATTTAAATTACTTCATACATATAATATTATATGATGAAGTATCAAATATAAAGAAATAATAAAGAATTACACTTCAGAGCTAAATGATTACATCAATATGGGTCCTTTTATAGAACTAAATAGTAAAAAAACCGAAAATCATATCATATACAATTTTTGACCAGATTTACTTTTATTTCCACACTGTGTCTAGCAGGTGGTGATTACAACACAGTGGTTCCATAATGGTCATGATTGTCCATGCTTACTCTAATTTAAATTAATCTAATCTCTGTTTAACATCTTATTTTTTCTGTTTATCTTTCAAATATGTTGTATCAGATGCTATAATTTGATAGCGATTTAAAAGTAAAAATACATATTTAACAAGTAGTGTAATGAAAAAGCAATAAAAATTGTACGACCACGATCGAGTGTATCACCTACTAAAGCATTTCTCCACTTAGCACAGTGGAAACAAATGTAGGACATAACATCGTTCAAATAAATGTACAGTGATCAACAACTTTGAAGTTAAGTTAATTTGTGTTAACTTCCCATTCAATTTCCCAAGCGCCACAGATTATGCTTAAACGACTGGAAAATTGAATATCCATAGGAAAAAAATGAAAGCTCCACAGCTTCATTGGTTTGATCAATAGATGGCGTATTACAACTCATCATTATATTGCTATCCTTTTCTTGCAATGTGTTTCGACAAGTTGCATTTTATTATGACCTATATAGCCTTCTAACTTTCTGAGCAAAAATCTATATAAATGGTCGTGTGGTTAGATACGTGGGTATTAACACCAATGACCATTACTCAAATCTCACTTGCTTCAGTGCTGGTGGTTTCCGTTGGAGTTTAGTATTTAAACAATCGTATCGCCGTTCTAGTTCTAGCGATGCATAACTTCAATGCGAAACCATACAACAGTACAGAGGAAATGAGAAAGCTCTCCTCCAAGCGTGAAGCTCAACTGGTTGGGGTATCCCACCAACAGATAGCGCCACCAGCTTTTTTGCTATTTTTAGAATGCATGAGTCGTTTGGCGTCTGCTAAACGAAGTCTTTCTATATTCCGTTTAGGTAGAGAACTTGAGTCGTTTAGAAGCCGTTTAGTGGTCGTTTAGTGGATTTGTGGCACTTGGGTTGTGTTTGAATTGTATGGATCTAGTCAAATTAAAAAAAATATCGATCTGATGAATATTCATAGATCGAGCTGACATGGCCCATATCGTTTTTTGTAAATCATTTCATGCACAATATGCAATCCATATTATGCATGTTAATTATTGTTCAAAATAAGATGCAGAATTTGTGCAACAATCAATTGCTGTACGTTATACATAATAACCAGTTCTGGATATGGAAGAATCCATCACTACGAAAATGAGCCCATGACGTGCATGTGTTAGCATGTGCAGGTGTAACTCAGGACTGTTCTCAAATCTACATAAATTAATTGACCTAAACTCTGCAATACAAAAAAAAAACTTGTTCTGTTTCTATGATGGTTATAAATGTCGCGTTATTGCTTTTGCAATGGTCATGGTAATTTGAAATGAAATTTTCACAGAAAATATTGAATTATGAAAATAAAATATTTCTACACATGCGATCAATTTTTTTA
This sequence comes from Anopheles merus, assembly GCF_017562075.2. Lineage (NCBI taxonomy): Eukaryota > Metazoa > Arthropoda > Insecta > Diptera > Culicidae > Anopheles > Anopheles merus. Next base: position 16,419 of record NW_024428282.1, on the reverse strand, counting down.
GCGCCACGGTGGTGACAAAATGTTGAAAAAAATTTCAACTTGGGCAAAATTGCAACTGCAAAAATAAGCTTTTCTCGTGGCCGCACCAAAAATATACACAAGAACGACAAAAAGCTCCAACATCTGAGTATCATCGATATTTTGTTAAACAGGTACATAAATCAAATACAAACATGCATTTTAGCATTATTATCATAGCTATGGGTCACAACTGCACCAAATAGCTGTTTGTTTGCGCTTTTTCGCAAACTTCAAATTTTGTCACTTTTTGTCAACTTTTGTCAACTTTATTTCCTGGCTGCTCCAGGTGACAAAATTTTGACAAAAGCTCAAAAAAGTGATAAAAGCTCATGTTTAACTATGTAGATGCTGTTAACTATGTAGTTAACATGTAAAACTTTGTATTTTAACAAAAGAACTTGTGTGGAAACAGTCCAATTTCGAACTTTGTTTCCATGGGATTAGTAAATGTTTACAGAGATTAGGTCTTAAGTCATAGCACCATGTTAAGTCGAGTAAATTTGATTTTTTAACCCATCAACAGTACGACCATTGCCCATTGTGTGACGCTATCTTGCAGCCTGCTGGCAGGCTCTGCCATGCTCTCTTTGCTCTCTCTTCTTCATTCAAAACGAACCGCGCAGCGCGAATCGACGCACTTGCCTAGACGTACGCCCGCATTCCGAGCCCGCGAGCGTTTCTTTCTGTGTTTGTGCTTTGTGCGTTTGTGGCTCAATCTTGGTCATTGTTGTCCAATCAATATTGCTCGATTGGGTAGTGATTGCTACTAGTGTTATTCGTCTCTCGCTGGTGCGTTTGTGTGTGGTGATACTCTTCCCTAGTAGTGCGCAGAAGTAGGCGAATCGCTTCTTTTATCTGCCACCGAAAACAATAACAACCCGCGTGGCGACAGCTGTCTAAAAGGTAAACAACCACACACCGCTTCCCGGTTCACCAAGGAATCTAGCAGTGACACAGAGACATGTTTAGCCATCATCATCAAGCCCTCAGCAAAAATACATACAGATTTTGTCAGTACAAACAGCAACACTGCCAAAGAAAATGTGCACAAATGTGAGATAAAATAACGCCGCAGTGTTTGCCGGTAGTGCGATAGAAGAACGTGACGATTGCCGGCAGAGCACAAGTGGGTGAATTTATTTCAGTGATGTGCAACAGTACGCGTATGTGGCTCTGGATGGTGTAGCAGCACGGTTGGATCTCGCGCATAGGAAGTTGAATGCCACGGAATGGGATCGATGTAAAAAGGTTCGAGAAAGTGAAAGATAAAGAACTGGCCGCGTGTGGTTCGGTTCTGTTCTCTCTTTTTCTCGCAGTGCGCCGCGGGCTTACCGCGTGTGTTGGGCTCACATACACTGGCAGCGCCCAGACCGGTCACAGTTGGTTCTGTCCGGTCTTGGATTCTGTTTTCATCCGCTGAGAGAACCGGATGATCTCAAAAGCCTGATGGGGAGGACAATAAAAATGTATATTCCCTCACACGTACGCACCCCTAGAATGAAACAGTAAAGAAAAGGTGCCCGGAATCTGTTGGAGCTTTGGGAAGAAGACCGATGGGCTTACAGAGTTTGTGTGTGTGTGTCTGTGAGGGTGAAAGAAGGCGTACCACATTCGACATTGTGTATTCGCTTCTGCCACGGTGGCTTCAGCACAGAAAACTGCCCGTTCTGCCGTGGTTTCGGGGTGGTGGTTTAATTAGCGTTTTTGTGCTCTAGCCTAACGCCAAATTGTGGGGCTAGATCACATCTCTAGCTCTCACCATTCGGGCTCACGGTGATCGGTGTTTTTGCTTCGACGCCAATTTTTCGGTGTTTAAATGCGGAACCACACCACCACCCGACCGGGCTTGGCCTTATGCCTCCCTTTAAAGCATCAGGAATTCTGGAACCAAATAAATTATAATCAAAATACCATGGGAACACTTCCCATGAAAGTCGACGACAGACAAAGAGCAACATACACAGAACACATACAAAGACATACAAAGCGGTTGAGCCTCTAGAGCTCTTGAAGTGATTGGTCTTTTTTGTTTATCGGCAAAATATGCAACGCTTCAATGAATTCAACACAAATACAAATACCTCCAATCGCTCAAACCCCACAGTAAGAGGGCAGTCGTTTAAACGGTGCAAAAGTTGAGACGATAAACCCCCATCGAACTGATAGCACGCCCAGTCTACCACATCCCTCACCCAACAAAAAAAAACAACTATTTATAAATAGGCCCATCGATTATTCATTGGTGGTGGCTGTACTGATCGTTTCAATAGATTCGAAAAAAAGTCCAAGTAAAAACGTGGATCTCTTCGTCATTTGACTCATTAATTTCTACAAATATTTTGTGTGAATCAACATGCATTCGCGGGCTGATTTTGAGTGGATTTAATGAATCAACTTACTCTGCCGTATAGTCCCCATACCTGTGTCAACCTCTTGCACCTGTGTTGAGTCATTGGCTTGAACTCGTCATTAATGTATTCCTTGAATCCGCCATCCTAGACGTATGCGAGATATAAAAAAAACCTCTTTTTGCATGAGTAATTTAAGTACTTATCTCATAATTTAGGTTAATGATTGAAGAATTCAGGCTTCCGAGGTATTACATACTTTTTAATTATATAGGAACCGCTTTCCCTTCACAGTTCATTACCCTAAAAGAGGCTCGAACAATATTCACAAACTGTTTATCTACATTGCAATAACCTGGCTTACCCAAAAGCTTACCTAAAACCAGACTATAAATTACTATCCCCTTCGCGTACGACTCGGGCAACCGACGCCGTCCAACATACAGGATCATATAAAAACACCGCCCATGCACATCCTTACATGTTCCCCCTTTAATACCCATATGTATTGTATGCATTTATTTTCCCCGCAGTGCAGCTTTACTTCTCTTTTCTCTTTTGCTCCAACATACGAACCAGAGCTGTAATAGTTATGTTTCTGTTTCACTCTTACCTTTTCTTTTCACTGCTCGGCGATTGTTGTTATCATGTTGCGCGTTGCGACTTGCTGGCTGATATATTTGGCTACGTTCCAAAAACATTGGCCACCGGACAGGGCGCCCCGCAGTACTACCAGGAACTGCAGCAGCAGCAGCAGCCCCGCGACTACGACGACCCGGACGCGGACGAAGAGGCGGAGATGGAGGCGGAGCGAGATTTGGCCGAGGACGCGCAGTGGAAGCGAATACAGCAAAACACGTTCACGCGCTGGGCCAATGAGCACCTGAAGATCATCAACCAGACAATTGCCAATCTCGAGAGCGATCTCTCTGACGGGCTGAGGCTGATCGCGCTCATCGAGGTCCTGTCACAGAAGCGCATGAGCAAACATAACAAGCGACCAACCTTCCGCAGCCAGAAGCTGGAGAATGTGTCCGTCGCGCTCAAGTTCCTCGAAGTTGAGGGTATCAAAATTGTCAACATCGGTAAGTACCAGTCGAAAGGAATTGATTTCAAATGGTTACCAACGTAAAGTTTTGTCAAACATCACACGTTGCGAATTATTTAGTCCCACTTTGTTGATAAGTACTCCCGCTACATCGTCAACAAACACATGTATTCGCTTCATCTTCCCAGCGTTCAAAAATTCGAGAATGAAAATTTGTTCATTTTACAATTGACCAAAGCTTCACTGCCACTCGCATACATACGAGCAGCGGCTGGGACAGAGAAGCACACCAAAGCTTTACCAAACATTGAAATAAAACGAACCCCACTCGACATTGTTATGCTCGATGCGTCTGTTTTTTCGGGTGCGTGTTGTTGTGTTGTTTCATTTTTGACGAGCCAGTAGTTGTGGCCACTCAATTTGGATGTACCTGGCCCCAAAGGGAAGCATCGCTTGATTTTGCAAACTGTGCCTGCAGTCGGTCTAACCTGTTTGTGCGCATCTTCCACATGCCTTCGCCACTCTCCCGAACTTGGACTGAAATTTCATTATTGAGTGGTCGGATCGGTCCGGTCGAATGAAACCAAACGATTCTGCCGTAAAGATGGCAGCATGAGAATGCGAAGATGAGATAACGAAGAACAAAATGAGCTTGGCATAAAGAAGAACGTCATCCCGAAGTGGCCATGCGACATACAATGCCATGCAAACGGGTGATTTCTCTCGCTTTGCCATTATGAAGGCGAGTAGGAAGTTACCACGGCAAGGCTAAGTAAGGGTGATCCCAAAGGCTTCGTTTTGAGGCAACACACTATAGCAGTGGCAGAGCACAGCGATTCACCCAAGTTGGTGCTACAAACAAGTTGTTTTTTTTTTTTTCGTTGGCACGCAACCCCAACATCCGTCAGGGGCATGGCAGTTTAGCGAAACGACAAAAAAATGAACGAGGAACGGAATGGCAATTCACAAGTTTTTGGAAACAGCGATAGAGAGGAAGCGTTTTGCAAGCTTTTCTTTCCGTCAGTGTTTTTATGGCGTTTTGTGTTCTTTTGCCCGTTCGTCCAAACTCTGGATACCTCTTTGTTAGCTGTGTGTGCACTTTACGTAGTTTATTTTTAAAGCACGCGAGCACACGACGCTGTGTCAAACATTTTTCGTTAACGTTAGACTTCAACGATTCGGCGACAACGAACTTAGTGTGTGTAGTAGAAGTAGTACGGGCTGAAGGTGCACTCTCTCGCATACGGAATGCAATATGTGGTGCGATACGCTGTACGATAGGGTACAATATGTACGGGAAGGAGAGCAAGCGCACAGCAGCAAGTAAGCAAGCGATCGTTTTGGCTTTAGCGTTTATGGAATTGTCTTACCAAAACCACACACGCGCGACTTGTGGCGAAGATGGCGTGACGGTGGCAAGTTGTTTTACAAATCGCTCGGTTAATTAGTTGTGCGTTTTATCGCTTCACTAGGTGCCGAATCGAGCGCAACTAAGCACTTTGTGGACACTCGCATATACGGTGATTGCGGCCGACTTTGGACAAGTGGCGTCGTAAATATGTCCTCTCGCGTTACCAACGCATCCGTCCGTCCCGAGTCACACCTGAGCAGAGAAAGCCCCGCAACGCAAGATGCGGCACGGAATTGAATCAAAGCTGAAAAATAACAATAATCTCCCTGTCGAAGAAGAAGAGCGAAATATTTGCACACCTTTGACAACCGGTTGTTCGGCTCATTGACTGACACTGGATCTGCTTGCGTATCTGTGGCTTCGTTGCAATTAGGGAAAAGTCGGTCGAATGCTTCCAACTTGTTGGAATGCAATTCATCGTCATATTCAACCCAGTCTCAAATGGCAAGTCTGGCTGTATCTGCCAGATTTGAGTCAAAACTGATCTTCGCTGATAGTGGTGTAAATGTAGTTTGTCGGAGAAATACAACCCGTTTCAGTGGGCCGGGGGTTTAGTTATTTCTAATTTACGATCCACCTTTTAACAACGTCCCATATATTACCGGTTGTTTAGTTTAGGTTTTACCTTTCCTTGAAAAGTTTTGTTCACTTCACTCGATTATCTACTGGGTAGTAGGAGTCATGGCAATTCATGAAGGGTATCGAATGATTTAATATGTAAATGATGACGCTTCTACTTCATGCAACTCTTTGTGCTCATTTTATACCCGTGCTACTTTCGTTTCTTTCCTTTCATTTGTATTTTTAAAACTACTATTTATCCTCAACCAACAAGATTGCAATTATTTATTTAACGTCATTTCCTTTGGATCATGTATCAACAGTATCTTATCAGTCACCGATCGTCACTGAACACTACTCGCAAATCACACCTCAAATAATCAATAGCTAGACCTGCATATAACTCCACGCCTATCACCACAAAGATTCTTTTTTATTTGAACAGCTCCTTTTTTGTTACCACTGCCGGTGCGGCGGCGTCTGATGCATTCTGCTCAAAAAATGCACTTTTTCTGTCCTTCACCGACCGCCACCCAGTGCAAGTGCTTAGACTCGCTGGGTGTGGAGACACGTTTCGATCGTGTTATTTATTTGCCAGACAGTGACATACACATTCAGATTGGTTCAGCATACATACAAGCTTTTAAAAAGATTAACGAACTCCTCGAGCATGTCAGGGGCTGTGTGTGACCGAATTTGCCCGATACCGTGTTACAGTCGACAGTAACGCATGCAAACATTCACACTCAACTGCGATAATGCGAGACGTCGCGATTCGCTCGGACGAAACAGACATTAGGTCACTTAGCGTACTTTAGCGCGGTGGGTCATCAGAACAGTTGTTGCGGTTGATGGCGTCACGCGTTGGCATTTAATCGAATGCAGCAAATGAAACGCGATGTGGCTTCTGCATGACGTAATCGAGTTCCAATCTAGGGGCAGGATGTGATCATGGTGGTTTTTGTTTTTAACTTTTTACACTTTTGTTCCATTTTACATCCAAACACAGCAATAAACACATGCGTGATGTGTTTTGCACAAACCCCAAGCAAACCACTGATGAGTATGTGTGTTCGAAAATTATGATTGACAATCAATCATTATCAACATCGAGCCTGAAGTAAACCCGCACGAAATTGATCGATTGATTCATTCCATCGAAATGCGAGTAAAGTAAAAATTGCTCTGCATGAGTGCAACATTTTTGGTTTTATTTTTTGAGGACTTGTCGACGACATTGCTCGGCAACTACTACAACAATGTTACAGGCCAACACTCGTTCCATTCCCGAGCAGCGCGCATATCGAAAAATAAAACTCGGTCGCCCAACTTTCCCAGATTTGGTTCAAAAACTGTCATGAAAACCGGCAACAGGCCCATTCGTCGGTGGGCATACGCGTGAAATTTATGCGCAACATTCTCCGATGGCTCTCCTCTACCCTCATCATCGTCTCAACTACATTGCACTTATTTCCATTGAATTGATCTCAGCCAAACAAACGAGAAATGACGGGAAACCCGACCGAAACGTGCCGGGGTGCTGAATATAATATGGAACCTAACCCAATAAAATAAAGCTTCTTTGCTTTTTTGGGATTCTCGCGCGCGCACCCGATCGACAACGGCAACCATCGTTTTGTGTTGGCCTTGCCGCTTATGGTCTAGTCGCCAGCGCCAACGCGGGAGTAGGATCGATGTATGTATATACATTTCGTTCATATTTGGATGCAGACAAGATCGACGATCGAGGCGAAACCCATGCGCTGAAACAGGTTCTTAGCTAGAGCATCGCGCGAGCGGGACGAGGTGATGAATGCCGGCATGTGACGCTTACTACTACGGTATGCTTCGGTTTTTCAAGTTCTGCTCGTGGCACTTGAGAGGCTGTTGCTTCTATCTTTTGCTTAGCACGAGCCGGCGCTCAGCCACACTTGATCTTGAACCGTTTGCCGGCGCCCGATGACGCAATCAGTGAGATTTTCCCCCAGCTCTGATCACGTACGAACGACGTGCCTGAAATCTGATGCGCCAGAAATATGGGAGCCCGACGACGACGACACGATAAATGCAGGAAACTGACGTGGCAAATTTGCATCCTTTTTGCTACATTGAAGATGAGCCGGTAAAGTGGGCAAGCAACATCAGCACCACCCGTGTATCGCGGGAAGCACGTCAGCCGAAGCGAAACACTCCTATACGATGGCGCAAGAGTGTGAAAGCATACCATGGGAGAGCGGCCAATCTCTAGCACCGGCCGCGGTGCAGCAGACCGTAAACGTCCATCCCGGACACGTCCAATCGTGGATGTCCGATGAAGGATGAGGGGTTTTCGGTGTGAGCCTCAGAATAACATTCACTGAATAACTCTTTTAAGCTTCCCTCTTGTGATGATTTCACATCCGTTAGCTCTAGCAGCTCTAACTGACTGTTCTGCTGGTGTGGGAATGTCTTATCAAATGTATTTACGATGTATTCTATTGCCCCAACAAAATAGAGCGTAACATGCATTTTATCATTTCCCAGCCCAAAGAATAACATTCTTTTGTAGAACTTTTATTTTACCCGACGTATTTTCTAGACTTTAGTGGATTGATTTGGGGATCCGTGGTAAAGGTGGTCAATGCACGGTTTATGAGAAACATGTCTTCACCATATGGGTTGTAAAAGTAACTATTTTGTTATCGGTTGATCTTTGGATATAAAAACATCCAATTTGGCTTCGAGTTTGCCGCCCAAAGGGTGCAAACAAGCAGTGCAATAAAAGTTTCAATTTTTCGATAATTTAATTATAATGTAATGTTTCGATAATGAATTTAAAATATTGAAACTCGCCGTTCCAAAAACGCACACAAATGTAACACGTTCCGAGGCTTCTCCACCCCAAACCGAGCCCATCTCGATCACTTTCCCTTTCGATCGCACCAACCACAACGACCACGGTGTGTTGGAGTAGGCTTGCTGTGTGATTACGATTGTTTATGTGGCTATGTGGCTTCAAATGGGCCAGATTGTAAGTATGCAAGTAAAAACAGGCGGACTGTGGTAGCCCCATGATCATGTTGCTGGATACGCATATACGCATAATAACCAGTGCATGGCAAGCGGAACGTTTTGTGGGTAGTTTTAGTTTTTTTGTTTTTTTTTTTTTTACTTTGCATTATTCGCCCTTCTTCTGTTGCTACTGACAACGTCCAGTTTGTCTACCAGTGGCCATAGCAGGCGCAAGAAACAACCCTGACTTGATGACTCAAATGCTAAATATAGGCAAAGCAAGCTTCCAAGGAAATTCGGTGCCTTTTATGCTCTCTGCCTCTGTGTCCATCTGCGTGCGTGTATTCGTGTGCTCGGTGTGCTTCTACATCACGTGCCCTCGTAGGTTGATTCCAGTTTGCTCCCTTCCACCGGGTCCGTAAACACCCCATAAGAGGAGTTGGGCTTTTTTGCTGGGGAGTCTCTCGCAAACAGCCACATTACCCATGATTGCATTCGGCAGAACGGCGATACAGAAGAGTAAGCCAAACCTCTCAGGCTGTCTGTGGAATTCGCGATGAAGTTTGCAGCTGCCGATACGAAAAGATAGTGTGTGCGTTTATGCACGTACAGGTAGACTTTTTAATGTTTAGCGATTGCCATTGCCAGTCGGCCCAGCATCGACTGCAAGAGTAGGCGCCGTTTTGAGCGTCTTTTCGTGAATCTGGTAATAGAGAAAAAACGGAATAGGGAAAAATATATGCGATATTCAATATTACACAGTCCTATAGACCAGACAACAGAGTAGGGGAAGTATGGGTTGGTTCGACACTGTGGGTAAGATCGACAACTTGTCGTTTTAGTATTTATAGAACTTTTTGAAGAAAAACATTTGTACACATTATTTATATTAACTGTTTCGAATATTTGAGTCACATTTCCCTTATCAGAAATCAGTTGCCTAAATACAACGGTTACTTTAATTTTTGTTCATGAGCATCCTGTTCAGTTATACGCACAATATGGTAAAATGTCCAAAACACATCCAAGTAAACCACCATTTTATTCCATTTTGACAATCGCAACGATCGTTCCCGTATTCGATCGAGTTTGGGAAAGTGGCTGATCAAAAAAACATTCTTTAGTATCATTATAAGTAAACCTTCATTCTTCTAACACCTGAAATCTACAGTGGCTCACTAAATTTAAGGTACAGCTGCATACGATCTGTACTATAAGATAACTTTTACTGTCCGTAAATTAGTTTTTACCCAAACCTTGTCCCTTTTGCGGCAGTTGTGTTGGCATTACCTTTGTGAATTGATTTAGTGATTCAACCAATTAAAAATAGGCGTTTAAGCTTGTTTTTTTTTCAATTTTTTCACGCCATGTATAATGTTCGAATAAAATAGGATTTTAAATGGTTTGACTGACTGACTTAAACCTGAAAGGTGACACATTCGTACATGTAATCATAGGTTGTATCATACAGAGGTTGTTCTATTGTATGACTTCAAATTCAGGGGTTTTTGTAAATTTTGTCTTAAATATGACATACAAAATATGATAACATTACATTTTCAATCGTAAAAGAATGGCCAAAAATAGAGCCAAATAAATACTTTGAAAGATTACCAATCAAATGGTACCAACATCAATTAGAAAACCATCAATTAGATTAGAATACCATCTATCAATTAGAATAGAGTGTACCATCATTCACTGTATGCTTTCGACTTACAACATAGTATGAAAAATTATATAAATGATTTATCATTGACTGTTTTTTTTTTTATTCAGGAGAGACGGCTTTGCCGTATTGATTATCATTGACTGTTTTCTAATGTATAAAAAATAATAATTCGTTTCACGTTTATATCTTCCTTTCTTGCTCCTTACAGATTCTTCCGACATTGTAGACTGTAAGCTGAAGCTTATTATGGGTCTGATTTGGACGTTGATTTTGCACTATTCCATCTCGTTGCCGATGTGGGAGGGCGACGAGAATGGCGACAATCTGGCCAACGGCAACGGGGCCTCGCCGAAGCAACGGCTGATGAACTGGATACACCGGCTGGTGCCGGATCTACCCATCAACAACTTCACCTCGGACTGGACCAACGGTAAAGCGGTCGGAGCATTGGTGGATGCCGTTGCCCCTGGTCTCTGCCCGGATTGGCCAATGTGGGACCCGAAGGACGCGGTACAGAATGCGGCCGAAGCCATGGGTTTGGCAGATGACTGGTTGAACGTTCGCCAGCTGATACGACCGGAGGAGATGGTGAATCCCAATATTGACGAACAGTCCATGATGACATATTTGTCCCAGTATCCGAACGCGAAGTTGAAGCCAGGAGCTCCGCTACGTCCCCGCACTAACCATAGCAGGTGAGTCGCGCTAAAGTAACAATGCCAAATCAGGTAAAAATCGACTGAAAAAGGATCTGAACTAAGAGTAGGAGATCCAAATAGTTGATCGCCCTAGAACAAATATCGTAGATATCATGTTGCTCTCGTATCCGTCCCATCCTTTACTCATTTGGAATGGATTGTGGATAACTACTACCGTGATTAGTTGCATTTTTGTACGTCTCATCATTTCATCATCATTTCCATTTTTTACGTAAATTGGTAGCCGTAGATTTATTAATACAATCCCACACCATCAATCAAATACTTGCCAATACACACACACATTCTTCCACCTTAAATGCACAACCAGTTCGTTCGATTGCGGTTCTACGATCACAGCTGTGTGGTATCTATCTTTCTGTATCTTTTCTTCTTTTCTTTTTTTCTTTTTACCCTTCTTTTGCTCGACATTGACCTTACAATTCCGATGTATGCACACTTACCCTATTACATTGCAGTGTTCCACCGCCGCGGTAAGTTGTTGCTGCAAAGGAAATGTACCAACTAGCGACTAGCGATTATGATTTGTTGATTTCAAGCAATGTTACCATTTGTTTTACGTTGCCCGTTTACCCACGTTGCTATTAGATTCTTATGTATACTGTCGCGTCTGCTCACGATCTGCCCTCTCGGAACTCACGATTTTGGACAACAGTAACGATTAAATTATGGAAAAAGCAAATTTGTTCCCTTTAAAAGACGACCAAAATGCACACCTGCAACATAGCGCCTGAATTAACCCATCAGATAGTGTGCTCATGTTGTGTTTTGTTATTTCTATAACGGTTGATTTTCTTGCTGAATAGCTGCCACACATTTAAACAACAATATTTCTATATGCTTTAAGGTTTCTAGGTCTTAGATGGCCTCTTTAAGTACTCTCTTTGCTTGAATGGGAAACGTGGAAGAAACACGACTTAACGTGAATTGGAAAACTTTGGAGTTTGAAATTGGAAGACAGAAATTCAAAAGAAAATGCACCAAAAAGCAGTGGCGAAAGTTGTCTACATTTACATGGTTTTCTTCTTTGTTTCTCCTTTACTGGCTATATGTGTGATCCTTTACGTACTGGCTATTTGTGTGATTGTGTTTTGCGTGAATGTGTGATGTTCCTGTAAATAGTTAAAGCTTTAATAGCAAACTGATTTACCTCATGACTTGTGTGTAACCGGCATCCTCAAAGTGACTGGATAAGAATAAAAAAGTAATTTTAGCCGTCACATCATACCACCTTACTTATTTGCGTTTTGTGCGTTCACTTTATTATCCGTCCAACAGGGTGCGCGCGTATGGGCCAGGAATCGAACCGACCGGTCCGACAGTCGGAGCTCCAGCTAACTTTACCGTAGAAACGTTCTCCGCTGGAAAGGGCAACGTCGATGTAGCTGTACACAATCCAAACGGTAACCCGGAAAAGGTGGACTGCCGCTTTAACAACGATAAAAATCTGACCTACTCCGTTTCGTACATTCCGAAACTGGAGGGACCGCACAAGGTGTACGTAAAGTTCAACGGCCGTGATATCCCCAAGAGTCCCTACGAGGTGCAGGTAGAAAGCCAAGCCGGTGATGCATCCAAGGTGACGGCGACTGGTCCGGGCCTGCTTCCGGATGGCGTTGTAGTCGGCAAGCAAACGTACTTCGACATCACAACGAAGGACGCCGGCAAGGGTACACCCGAGGTGATCATTCTTGATCCAGCGAACCACAAGACATCGGTAGCAGCCAAGCTGCGCCAGGTCGGCACGGACCAATGGCGATGCGAGTACACGGCCAAGCAGGTGGGACTGCACTCAGTGAACGTGTTCTTCTGCGGCCAACAGATCCGGGGAAGTCCTTACGGGGTGCGCGTCGCCCCTGTGTGTGATCCGCGAAAGGTCCGTGCAAGCGGACGGGGTCTACAGCCCGTCGGTGTGCGGGTAAACGACGACGATGTCACGTTCCGCATCTTTACCGAGGGCGCTGGCGAAGGCATCCCAGAGGTGAAGATATTTGGCCCGGGAGGGGTGGTACCGGAGCACAGCATTCGCAAGCTCGATGCTACCACGTACGAGGCACAATACATTCCACTGAAGGAGGGTCGCTACAAGATCCTGGTACTGTACGGTAGCCAGGAAATCCCAAGTCCCCGTTCGAGGTGACGGTGGGCCACAAAAACACACCTCAATTGTGGCGTACGGCCCAGGGCTGAAGTCCGGCATGGTCGGTCAGCCGGCCTGTTTTGTTGTTGAGACGAATGGGGAAACTGGCAACCTGGGATTCAGCATTGCCGGACCCTCGCAGGCCGAAATCGAGTGTCACGACAATGGGGACGGGTCAGCACTAGTCAAATATCATCCGACCGCGCCTGGCGAGTACGCCGTGCACATACTTTGCGATAACGAGGACATTCCGAAGAGCCCTCACATCGCCCAGGTGCTCCCGAAGGCGGACGATTTCCATCCGGAGCTGGTGAAGGTGAGCGGCCCGGGCGTGGAGAAGAATGGAGGCGTGATCGTGGGTAAACCAACGGAATTCACTGTGGACGCGACGCGAGCCGGTTCGGCACCGCTGGAGGTGAAAATTAACGACGTTTTCTCCAACACCATTGCGCACAAGATCGCCCAAACTGAGAGCGGAATGAAGAAGATCACCTACACCGCCCCCTCGGCCGAACCGGTCACGGTAGAGGTGAACTACGGTGGCGTTGCCGTGCCCCAGTCACCCTTCCGTGTGAACGTTTCCACTCCACTGGACGCGTCGAAGGTGCAGTTCTTCGGGCCTTGGTTGGAGCCCGGCGTCAAGCCGAACGCGGCCACTCACTTCAACGTGGATGCCAGGTAACGGAAGTCACACTTACGGTACGAGCGAGGGGTCCAAGCATTAACTTTTATGTCTCTCTTTTTATGTTGTTGCGCTGATTGAATTCGAAAGGGCTGCCGGTAATGGACTGCTGGAGGTGAATCTGGTGCACGAGGAATCGAAGCAGAAGGTACCGGTACGCATCATCGACAACAACGATAATACGTACGCGGTGGAGGTGATTCCACCACTACCCGGCACCTACTCGACCAACCTGCTGTACGGCGGGCTGAAGGTACCGATGTCACCGAAAGTCACCGTCGCACCACCGGTCGATGTGTCAAAGATAAAGGTGGATGGGCTAGAGCCGAGTAAGTATTGTCCGGTGGGGTTCCGCACTCATGTTCACATGAGCATTTCCATCTCGATTCAATCTGTTAGCTGCACCGCTGAACAGCCTGCAACAGTTCCGCGTCATCACAAATGGCATCGGGAAGGCAGATCTGGCCGTCACTATCACAAGCCCTTCGGGGAATCGGGTGAAAGCGCACGTCATACCGACTGCAGAAGGTTTTCTGGTGAACTTTACCCCGACCCAGCTGGGTGAATACCTGCTAAGTGTGAGTTTCGGTGGCACTCCTATTACTCCGCAACCGTTCCGATTGCAATGCCTGGTGGGCTCCGATTCGCGCAAGGTTCAAGCCAGCGGGCCAGGGCTGGTGCGGGGAATCATTAACCGGCCGGCCGAGTTCATGATTGACACGCGCGGTGCTGGCCAGGGTGGGCTGGGCGTAACGGTCGAAGGTCCCTGCGAAGCGGCAATCAACTGCCGCGATAACGGCGATGGAACGTGCAACGTGGCCTATCTGCCGACGGAGATCGGCGACTACACGATAAACATCACGTTCAACGATGACCATATCGCCGGTTCGCCATACCAGGCTATCATTGTGCCGGAACCGAACCTCAACAAGATACGCGTCTCTGGAATGGGCATACAGCCACACGGTATTGTGTGCATGTAGTGGGTTTTCTGTGTTTTGCTGGCTTTTTTTTTTATTCAGCTAATCCCGAATCGCATCATTAGGACGAAATTCGTTTTGCTCCCTTTGCATCACAAGTTGTTTTGATTTCTTTAGCTTAATTTGTTGCATTTTTGTTCGCATGTTTTGCAGTGTTTTGTAGCGTACACATAGTTGATCCTACGCATGTACTAAATAAGCTATAAATGCATACTTTTAGGTGTGGTGATGAATGCTCCCACGGATTTCCTGGTCGATATGAGCAAGGTTGGCAATGACGTAGACAGGTCCAAGCTATCGTGCAACATCTTCGACCCGAGGGGTAACGAAATACCCAGCAAGCTGGTGCCAAGTGACTCCGCCGATGACGTATTCCGCATCATGTACACACCTTTCGAGGCCGGACGGCACACGATCGATCTGCTGTATGATAACGTGCCCGTGCCAGGATCACCGTTCGTTGTGAATGTAAAATCTGGATGCGATCCGAGCCGATGCCGCGCGTACGGCCCAGGCCTGGAAAGTGCAATGACCGATAAGATGGCCACATTTACGGTCGAAACACGTGGTGCCGGTGCTGGTGGCCTATCGCTAGCGATCGAAGGGCCTCCGAGGCCAAATGAGCTGTACCGACAATCGGGACGGCTCCTGCGACGTGGAGTACTATGCCCACCGAACCGGAGAGTACGACGTTACGATTCGTTATGCAGACAAGCACATCCCGGGTCACCATTCAGAGTCGTCGTAAACGAATCGACGCGCCCGGAGAAGGTAAAGGTGTACGGACCGGGCATTGAGCATGGCCAGGTATACGACGGATTGCCGGCACAGTTCTTTATCGATTGTAGTGGAGCCGGTCCGGGCAAGATTGCGGTAAAACTGAGCTCATCGGAAGGCAAACCGATCGCAACGCAAGTGCAGGATAAGGGCGATGGTGTGTACGGTGTCACGTACGTTCCACCCAGGAGGGTTCCGTAATCACGGCGAACGTTTGCTTTGCGGACCAGGACGTCAGCTGCAGTCCATTCGTAATGACCGTTGCTCCAGCGCCGAACGACGTCCCGGTGAAGGTGTATGGTGATGCGACGACAAAAAAAGCCCTGCCCGCATCTTTACCTGCCAAGTTCCAGATCGATGCACACCGAAAACCAAAGCCAAAGAGGACATCAACGTCAGCATCAAGGGCCCGGACGGGAAACCTCTGGTACCGAAAATGGAACAGGAAGCGGACGGAACCTACGGCGTTTCGTTCGTGCCGGATGAGTGCGGCCCATACAATGTCAGTATTAAGTGCGGTGGAAAGGACGTACTTGGTTCGCCCTTCTTATTGCAGCCATCCCTACTGGAGAGGTGAGTTGGTGTGTTGCAAAAGGCAGCCATTTCGTCAGCTTATACAAAAAAAAAACATTTGTTACAACAATTTGAACACTAAACGTGTTATTCATGTTTATTTACGCAGGCTGACAAGTGTAAGATGGTTCAAGCCGTCCCAGTCCCAAGAGTACGGGAAAAAGAACCACTTTGCCGTTGATGCCGGGAAGCGGGAACTGGTGCAGTGACGTTGCAAATTGTTTTTCTCACTCTGAGGCGAGGTTAGTATAGCTTGCGTTAAGAAATGAAGAAAACGAACAACAATAGCAATGTTTACGACCTTCACATCCATTGCTTTCTGTCGACAGTGACGTGGACATTGATATGATCGAGAAAGACGGGTTCTTCGATTTTCTATGTGCTCAAGGACCCCGGAGACTACGATCTGGATATCAAGTTTGGCGTCCAAACATCCGCAACGGAACGTTCACAATCAAGGTATATTAACCCATTCTTTATTTACTCTATTCCTTTT